>NC_053492.1:66678450-66905950 GCF_905171775.1 Rana temporaria | reverse complement strand
TGAATCTGGCCCTAGGAATGCTATTTAAGTCTAGAAAGTAATGGCTTCTATACATGTTTATAACTTTGCCAGATAACTTTTAGGATAAAATAGATAGTTTAATTCATAGATAGATAGATGGATAGATAGCAGTGGCTGCCCATCCATAAGGGGTGCAGGGGCGCCCCCCCCAATCCATTTTCCTAGTCCCTAATCTATATGCATTGCTCTGGACGCATTGGATTCCAATTGTTTTCTTTTTTTTTTTTAATCACATGATTGGATCCAGAGGCTCTAATTGGCTTCAAAAAAGGGTGGGCTCGGGGCGCAGAGCACTGTGCCCTGATCCCACCTGGTTGCGTGACAATAGTAAATTAATATTCGCCATTGTCTTCCTGATTCTCCTCCCCTGCCGATCAGGAAGCGGGTCCTGAGACTTCCTGTTCAGATGGGAGGAGAAGCAACGGCTCCAGAGCAAGGTCTCCAGGGAAGACTCGCCTGCAGTCACATTTAGCACTCTCCGGCTCGGACAGTGGAGGGAGGAGGAGGGGAGTTCAGAGTGTCATCTGCCAGGACTCGTCATCTGCCTCCTGAATCCATCCATCTCCCTGGGGGGCTGATCGATGCCTTCCTGTCCGTCTCCTGCTCTCTTGCCACTGATAGATATATACAAATAGATACTAAGAATGCAATTTAATTCTAGAAATTACTGGCTTTTATAGATGTTTATACATTTCCCAGAGAACTTTTAAGGATTAGATAGATAGATAGATAGATAGATAGATAGATAGATAGATAGATAGATAGATGGATACAGGGCTTTTTTGCAGCTGGAACTTGGTGGAATGGATAGACAAGGAGATAGATGTGAATAGATGGATACCATGGGGACACAGACAGCAATAAAACCCTGAGGCCCCGTACACACGACCGAGTTTCTCGGCAGAATTCAGCCAGAAACTCGATCAGAGCTGTATTCTGCCGAGAAACCCGGTCATGTGTACACTTTTGGTCGAGGAAACCGACGAGGATCTCGTCGGGCCAAATAGAGAACATGTTCTCTATTTCCTCGTTAGTCAATGAGGAAACTTGGCTCGCCGAGATCCTCGGCGGCTTCACAAGGAACTCGACGAGCAAAAAGATGTGTTTTGCTCGTCGAGTTTCTCGGACGTGTGTACGGGGCCTGAGAGGCTCTTCCCTAGCACTCTAATGCTTGAGTTTTAGATACACTCTACGTAACAGGTGTTTTCACATTCTTTGATATTTTTCCTTCAATTATTGGGGAATACAGCCAGAAGAGTGGGATCACCCCCGTGTTACTGGGAGTAAGTCCAGTGAGTGGAATCAGAGCAGCCAGACATCAAGGCATTTAATAGGCCAACAGGTGACCAATCTCCCCAGGCCTTAGCTTTGACCAAATTTTTAGCAGACTGACCCTTTAAGTGATAATTGTGTTTCAATAAACAGTAGTTACGATGTCAGCTGTGTGCTGTTACAAATGAGCTAAAATAAACCAGATGTCTCGTCTCACAGTTCATTTTAAATGAACGTCACAGTGGCTGTGAGAATGATTAAATATATACGGTAGTATGCAGACCGTTAATGACCACATTGCAGTGATAACAAAATAGAGCCATTACCATATTATAGTGCTGAATGCCCCTTCGTTATACCGTGGAAGCCAATCCATACCGTAATTGTATTTACTAAATGTAACCGGGGTTCTATCACGGACTCCTTTGTCTCTCGATACCAGCGACGCGGTTAATCTAGTGGTTTACAATTCCGCTATAAAAGACAACCAAAGAGTAATTGGTTTAGGATTTATTATTTTCTAAATGAAAACAGCAGGAAATGCTGCAAGTTGCTTTCTGAACTTTTTCTTTTTTCGCTTTTCAAAGAGCGAACTTTCATTTTCTAATAATTACACAGCTATATAGTAAAGGAAATCAGAGTTTTTCCCCCTCATTATACTCAGTGGGCATGCTGCGATTTCATATCAATTATCATATAGAACTCACCTATAAATAAGCCTTCTCATTTAAACTGTTCGGTTTTATATAATCCTCCTTTTAACATTTCAGGTGCTCTTTGTAGAAAAAGGACTGAAGAGGGAGGCAACTGCCCGCGAGCCGGTGGCGAGGATGTCGCGGCACAGCCGTTTCGAAAGGGACTTTTGCGGTGGCTGGGAGAGATGGGAGTGGAGTTCGAACGGCAACCACATGAACACGAGTAACGTCAACGGTACGGTCAATGGAAATGGCAACAACAGGCCTGGACTACTGCCTCTGCCAATTGTACCATCTCGTCTTCCTACACCAACATCTACTGCTGCTACCACGGTTGGCAGCGATGCGGTGACAAGCAATGGCAGCAATCCAGCTTCTGCTTCTGCATCCAAAGTAAGAATTTTCAAATTACTTTCAAATTACTGCATGAGAATGGAACATCTGACTACAGGGAAAGAGAGAATGTTCCCTTGCACTGGAGCTACCCCCAAACTACAAGGGTTATGCTCATTTAGGTCGAGAGGTCTAGTTTTACTTAACCAATTTTCCACTTTCATAGGCTTCCTCCACATTGCTAGGCCTGTCAACGCTGCCTCAGGTGGTCACATGTTGTCTGACCTCATTAAGGTCATTGCAGACCCTATAATCCTAAACTGAATGTGAGAACCCCGGGGGGCAGTCACGGTAGGCACACCACAGTGTTGTAGAGGAGACTGCTGACTGCCGGTCGGAGTGGAAAATTGGATAAGTAAAACCGAACCCTGGACCTTAATGCCTATTTAACCTTTTCAATGCAGGGGCAACCCCACTGCAAGGGAGCATTTTACCTTTCCTCTGAGATTTTTACCCATTCAAGGCAAAGTGATATGGTTTTCCTAATTCCAACTTCTGACCCCCTTCACAGTACTCCCTTTTTCTACTGTCATAGCAACCATAAACTTCTGTGTGTAAGCTTCAGGTTAGTTGAAATTGTAGCTTACACAGGGGTGATGGTGTCAACCCCTATATCATGTGACATTGTTTAGGCCTAGTGATTGGACACACATACTCTCCCATACCTGGAGCACTAGTTATTCTGAACTGGCTGTAAAGGATGAAGAAGCAACATTGGAATTCTGGAAAAATGGATATTACCGCGCTTATCAAAGGAGGGGAAACAGAGAGGGGAAGAAGGGGGGGGGGGGGAATTAAAGTGATGAGAAGTGGAGGTACAGCTGCGGCACTGGAAGGTGTATCAAACCATAAGCAATTGAAAATGGGGAGGGTAGTGCTGCGCTAATCAGTGGTGAATGGATAAGTGAATAAACAGGTGGGGGAGGGGAATGAAAGTAGGTGTAATTGAAATGAGGAGCAATATAGCCCAAATGGCATCAGCATAAAAATAAATATAAATGATCAGTGAACAATAACAGTAATGGTGCAAATCATATAACTACACAGGTTCCTCTTAATGTGATGAAATACACTATAAGTAATGGTGCAAAAAAAAAAAAATCCCAGGTAACTGTGCTAAGTGACACTCCTATACTGGTGATAAACAGTCCATCAACAAAGTTTAAAAAATATTAGCAAAAAATATAAGTAAAATTTCAAAAGTCCAAGAAAGCAAAAGTGCAAGTGTAGGTCCGCAATATGGAGTGAGAGGAAAATGGGTATCCAGTGATCCTTTTAGGGTAAGTAAGGATGTCCCCTTACCTTACTGCTGTAAGGTAACAGCATATAGATCCAACCACATTAGATGGTTCACTCGATGGGCTCTGATCCAACAACGGCAGGTCCTCCTTGGAGTTCTCGTCCCAGATTGGTCAGTTTCTCGCCCCAAAGAAATAAAGCATCGATGGTGTGATACCGTTTTAAAAATTTTAATTCTCAAAGAAAATAGACAGGGGTACTCACATAATCCAAAATACAATTGAGCATGTAAAAAAGAGGGGCAATCTGTCGCCAACGTCACCTCCGATACCTCTCAGTGGACTCATGCGCATTCGTCACTATCATGTGACTTCCTCAGGAGTGGAGTGAGGAAGTCACATGATAGTGACGAATGCGCATGAGTCCACTGAGAGGTATCGGAGGTGACGTTGGCGACAGATTGCCCCTCTTTTTTACATGCTCAATTGTATTTTGGATTATGTGAGTACCCCTGTCTATTTTCTTTGAGAATTAAAATTTTTAAAACGGTATCACACCATCGATGCTTTATTTCTTTGGGGCGAGAAACTGACCAATCTGGGACGAGAACTCCAAGGAGGACCTGCCGTTGTTGGATCAGAGCCCATCGAGTGAACCATCTAATGTGGTTGGATCTATATGCTGTTACCTTACAGCAGTAAGGTAAGGGGACATCCTTACTTACCCTAAAAGGATCACTGGATACCCATTTTCCTCTCACTCCATATTGCGGACCTACACTTGCACTTTTGCTTTCTTGGACTTTTGAAATTTTACTTATATTTTTTGCTAATATTTTTTAAACTTTGTTGATGGACTGTTTATCACCAGTATAGGAGTGTCACTTAGCACAGTTACCTGGGATTTTTTTTTTTTTTTTTGCACCATTACTTATAGTGTATTTCATCACATTAAGAGGAACCTGTGTAGTTATATGATTTGCACCATTACTGTTATTGTTCACTGATCATTTATATTTATTTTTATGCTGATGCCATTTGGGCTATATTGCTCCTCATTTCAATTACACCTACTTTCATTCCCCTCCCCCACCTGTTTATTCACTTATCCATTCACCACTGATTAGCGCAGCACTACCCTCCCCATTTTCAATAACATTGGAATTCTATGACATTGAGAAGAATTGGGTTGGGATATTGAATTTAGGAGACTGTGTCACGTTTTCCTATTTAAAAGTGATTCTGCCTAAAACTCTATGGCCTCGTACACACAACCGAGAATCTCGTCGTAAATTAATTGTCGGTTTCCTCGACGAGTTTCTTGTCGGGCTTTTTGAGAATCTTGTCAAGCTTTCTTTGCATACACACTGTCAAGACAAAATCTCGTCGTTCTCAAACGCGGTGACGTACAACACGTATGACGGTACTATAAAGGGGAAGTTCCATTCCACTGGCGCCACCCTTGGGGCTGCTTTTGCTAATCTTGTGTTATCGCGTGCTAGTAAAAGTTTGGTGAGAGACGATTCGCGCTTTTCAGTCTGTTACAGCGTGACGAATGTGCTATCTCCATTACAAACGCTACTTTTCCCGAAGGTGCGCTCCCGTCTCATACTTTATTCTGAGCATGCGCGGGTTTCTAAGCATACACACAAACGTGTTTCTCATCGTAAACCAACCCGACAAGAAACACGACGAGGAAATTGAGACTCCCGACGAGAAAAAAGAGAACATGTTCTCTTTTTTTCTCGTCGAGATCCACGATAGTTTTCTCTACGAAAAACATATACACGACTGTTTTCCTTGGCAAAAAAGCTCTGCCAGCATTTTTCTTGGCCTTAGATTTAAGGATCCTGGTAGACTGAATCATTTACTACCTTTTTATATATCATGTGGACCCCAAGTTCTTGAAAAAGAGGTTATCAGCTCTGTAGTGGAACTATCTTGTAAAGACCAGGGAGGGTGGATGGAGCCAGGAACGGAAGAGGTGGAAAGATGACTCTACAGTCCCCAAGAGGTAAAGGCACCCAGGGGGTGAACATTGGCCAGCATTTACCTAAAACCGTGCATGCTCAGAAGCAAGTTATGAGACGGGAGCGCTCATCCTGGTAAAACTAGCAGTCGTAATGGAGATAGCACATTCATCACACTGTAACAGACTGAAAAGCGCAAATCGTCTTTTACTAACACAAAATCGGCAAAATCAGCCCCAAGTGTGGCGCCATCCGAATGGAACTTCCCCTTCTAGTGCCGTCGTACGTCACTGCGCTTTGCTAGAGAATTTTTTTTCATGTGTAGGCAAGGCCGGTCTAACAATAATCAGGTTGAAAAAAACTTCGTTTTTTTCTAGACCATTAAAAATTTCATTTTTTACATCCCGAAAAACGGTCGTGTGTACGCGGCATTAGAGTTGCCTGTGGAGGTTCTCATTTGTCCAGCTCAGGGTATATCCTGCCGTAGTTAGTAGAATTTAACTGGACTTGTTCTGTAATTTGGAAGATGTTTCCTAGCTGCTTTTTCAGTTCTAATGAGTGTTAGGAACGTACTGCTACATTTATTTCTTTAGAGTTGGTTTTGATTGTGAAAAAAGCAATCATGTTGTACTTGCTTGATAGGAAATGCTGAGTATAACCTGGAATGATTAAAGCAGAAACATTTAATTTGATAGGCTGGGAAATTAAAATCCAAGATTTACTTAGTGTGGATACTATATTACATTTTAAGTACGTTTGTCTCATATGAAGCAAGATCATGTTGTTGTAGAAGTGATTGAAACTATGTAAAACTAATTTTAATTTAAAATGTTGCTATTGCTAAGCCATCGGGATTTAGTGGTTTTGGTTCCTCTTGTGTAAAGCCAAACTGAAGTCACAGAAATAGATGTGCAGTCATATAGTCATTGTACTAACAGCCTCCATTTTCATTTCTTATCTCTGCTTTCCTGTTGTAGAGGATGTCTAGATATGTGCAGGTAAAGTCAGTGGCCCGGATTCAGATACCCCACGTATTTGACAGTTTTTAACGGCATGCGCCTTTCGTGAAAGAATCCCAGTGTGCATGCTCGAAATTCCGCCGCAAATCGTCAATGCTTTAGACGTGAACGTAACTTACGTACAGCCCTATTCGCGAACGACTTACGTAAAAAAATTTCAAAATTCGACTTGGGAACGACGTCCATACTTAACATAGGATACCCCTCATATAGCTGGGGTAACTTTACACCGATAAAAGCCGAACGTAAATTACGTAAAAAACATGCACGTAAGTTTGAATCGGTGTATCTACATCATTTGCATATTCCTTGCGTAAATATACAAAAGCGCCACCTAGCGGCCAGCGTAAATATGCAGCCTAAGATACGACGATGTAAGACACTTACGCCGGTCGGATCTTAGGGAAATCTATGCGTAACTGATTCTAGGAATCAATCGCATAGATATGACCCCGCAAATCAGAGTTACGACGGCGTATCCGGAGATACGCCGTCGTAACTCCTTCTGAATCCGGGCCAGTGAAATCGGGAATCAGCAGTCGGTAATAGACGGAGTATGACACACCCCCATAGTCATGTGCAGGGGTGTGTAGGGTGTGCATGAGCACACCCTAATCACCCCTGTGTGGCATGGATTCCCCCTGCTGGCCGGGCCCATGTAATTTATCAGCCACTTCTTTTTCTGAATGAGCACCTCAAATGATTGGTACAGATCTCTCACAGTAAACTGTTTGTGATTGAACAGAAAGCCGCTCAGTACAGAGCTTTTCCCATTCAGTCAGTGTTCAGTGCAGCTGATACTGCAGAGAAAGGGGCTGGGGAATCTTAGCCCCTTTCCCTGTCACAAAAGTGAGACATTAGGGGTCTGTTTAGACCCCTGGTATTTCACAAAAGCCCCCAGTGAGGCTCCTAAAAGAATTGTAAATACAAAATATTGTAAAGAATAAAAATAAAAACTACTGTCACTGTCTGCTGCCCAATTGACACTAGTCTTTGCCCCACTGACACCATTGACATTTTAATACATTTTACAGTAAAATGTTTGTTAACATTTATAAGTGCATGCCTGTGTGTGTGTGTGTGTGTGTATATGTGTGTGTGTGTATGTGTGTGTGTGTGTGTGTGTGTGTGTGTGTGTATGTATGTATGTATGTGTGTGTATGTGTATATATATATATATATATATATATATATATGTGTGTGTGTGTGTGTGTGTGTGTGTGTGTGTGTGTGTGTATATATATATATATATATATATATATATATATATATATATATATATATATATATATATATATATATATATAAAAACACGCATGTATGTTTGAGCTTTGGGGTGCAGACCCTAATGCAATAGTCTGTGCACACCAATGCACACCCCCTCTCTTCCTCTACATGAGGACACTTACAGGGTATGCAGAGGGGTGTGACTGTTACTCACCTCTGCCAGCTTAGAGCATTGGAGGGGGGAGTGTAGTCTAAAGGCCCATACACACGATTGGACTTTTTGAAAACAAACCCTTGACGGACCTATTTTTGCAGACAATCCGACCGTGTGTACATTCCTTTGGACAAACTTTTACGCTTTTTCATTGGACAAATGTTCGCTGTGTGAACAAACTTTCCGGCAACAAATGTTCTACATCGGCTAATCCGATCGAGTGTACACAAGTCCATCGGACTAAAGTCCAAAGTACAAAAATGCATGCTCAGAACCAATGCTAAAGATCAGACAACAATAGCAGAAGTTGCCCAACGGGTGGCGGTAAAGAGCAGAAAAACCACATAGTGCGTCTATTACATCACTATATTCGTGTTTGTTGCCGTGTGTATGCATACCAAGTTCACGGACAACCCCCTTAGGAGCAAAATCCAAGGAAAAGTCGGATGGAAGTCCGATCGTGTGTATGAGGCTTTTGACTACGTTCAAAAACCATTTAGAAGTGGTAGTTACTTTATAGGGGTTTGGTAATAAAGAGGAACTGAAGCTGTGCCCAAAAAACACCAGGCAGATGACAAAGGACTAGTCAGCAGTATTTCCCATGGCCTCCAAACTGCTCATATTTTCACTGTTATTGACTACAAACATTGTTTGATTTTTAGCCTGTGACTGGATAGTAAAGGGAGGAACAGCAGAATGATGAGCTTCTTTGTGTTACTCTGCTCTCTCCTTTTCTCAGCATGCTCCTTATTAGCATATGAGCACTGCATCCTATCTGATTGGCTCTTTGTACTGCTTTTCCCTTTACCAGTCTGAGCTCTGCTGTACAGGGACTGCAAGAGGCTGATACCATGTCAAATCCAGTAACACAACTTGCAGTTATAAGAAATGTAATTTAATTTGGTCTATTACTCCTCCTCCCACATCGGACTGATAAGCCACAGCGATTTTCATTTCCTGTCGTTCTGTGCCTTGAAATATAATATTGCTCCACCACATCATTTTACAATCCAAAATTTCACCTGCAGGTGGCTTTACTGTCATGTTCTGTAACTGCTGATGTCAAGAGAGGCATGGGAAGAAAATGTAATTTAGCAAAACCAATGGAGGCAAAATGTAATATTAAAAGATGCAACACCCCTAACGTGTTTCACCCGGCCCACAGGGCTTTGTCATGACTAATCCTCATGGGAGGGATGAAATATATCAGGCCTGAAAGTACTAGTCAGTGGTCAACGTATATGTACTGATTGGACTTGTAAATTGCCATTGCATATGGTCTTATGTCTGGGAGGAATGTACCAATTGTTTGTTTTGTTTTGGTTTTATAAAATCAATAAAAATCTTTGAAAGAAATATATCAGGCCGAGACAGAACTGGGCTGAGGTTGCTACTACTTGTGACGAATGGGCTTGCATGGTGTGGGGCGATCATGATACCTTTTCTGCCTATAGACTACATAGAGTCAGAATGGACTCTTTACCCAGCCTGCACCCACTGCAGAGCCCACCGGGCATGGCTACAGAAGTCTGTAGACCTAAAGCTTTATACAGGTTCATATTCAAATATTAAAGTTGCAAAATGATTTGGTTATGATAGGATCGGGTTTATTCATTGGGATTCTGTCTGATGTAAAAAATGTACTTAATACCCTTGTATTATGGGATGTGTTTTTTTTTGCAGCAAATTAAATTGATCAGGAAGGGATAACTATTGATAAAAATTCTTTACTACTCCTAATTACTCTTTAAGATAAATTGCAATACCATGTATTGGTTAAAATATGAGCTCTGGTTATACAATACAAAACGCATCCCATAATATATAGCGATATTAACACAGTGGAGCAAAACATTACATTACAGAATGCCAGCCACAATGATACCCCAACGCGTTTCGACCCGTAAAGTCATGGTCTTCCTCAGGGGGATTATTTACTAAAAAAAAATATGTATTTCAATAAAACTCAGAATTCAAAGCGTTTCATGATGTGCAAACATCTATGTACACAACAACGGTATATTTACCGCTAAAAGATGGAATTTGGAACAAATATGTTATAACCAGAAATGGTTTTGGGTGTGCAGCTTCATTATCTCTCATATGTGTTTTTTTCTATACAGGTGGAACTTGAAAAATTTGAATATTGTGTAAAAGTTCATTTATTTCACTAATGGAACTTAAAAGGTGAAACTAATATATGAGAGATAGACTCATTACATGCACAATCTCAGAAAATTAGAATATTACATGCAATAAAAAAAACAAGGATTGTACATAGAACAATATCAGACCTCTAAAAAGTATAAGCATGCATATATACTCAGTACTTGGTTTGGCCCCTTTTGCAGCAATTACTGCCCCAATGCGGCGTGGCATGGAAGCCATCAGCCTGTGGCACTGCTGAGGTGTTATGGAAGACCAGGATGCTTCAATAGCGGCCTTCAGCTCTTCTACATTGTTCGGTCCCATGTCTCATCTTTCTCTTGGTAATGCCCCATAGATTCTATATGGGGTTCAGGTCAGGCAAGTTTGCTGGCCAATCAAGTACAGTAATCCCACGGTCATTGAACCAGGTTTTGGTGCTTTTGGCAGTGTGGGCAGGTGCCAAGTCCTGCTGGAAAATGAAGTCAGCATCCCCATAGAGCTCATCTGCGGAAGGAAGCATGAAGAGCTTTCACCTGTAATGCCCTTGCATTTAGCTGTTTTACCAGTTTAATTTATATTAGAGCAGCATTACATTTTCTTTTTTTCTTTCTCCTGTTTTTGGTGAATTTTCCATCCAATGGATCCAGTAGTACGTTGGGTTGTTTATTGTTTAATTTCTGTGTTAGCCCTAACTAAGGGGAGCCCTGAACCCCTGAAATGCATTGGTTGTATTATTCTGTGAGTATCAATAAGGATGTGAACCAAACAACCAAAGTGTATGATTCTCTGTGCAAGGTGCTCCTCACCCTACAGATTCAGATACACAGGTGAAGCTCCTCAAGACAGTAAAGAGCCACCATCCACCAGACTGGTAATATATTACCACTTCCCGCCCGGTCAATATACAATTGCTGTCCGGGAAGTGGTTGAGAAATCCTGACTGGACGTCCATTGACGTCCTGCAAGATTTCATGCCGGCGCGCGCCCGTGGGGGTGCGCGGCGATCAGTGATGCGGGGTGTCAGTCTGACACCCTGCATCTCCGATCTCGGTAAAGAGCCTCCGGCGGAGGCTCTTTACCACGTGATCAGCCGTGTCCAATCATGGCTGATCACGATGTAAACAGGAAGAGCCGTTGATGGCTCTTCCTCACGCACGTCTGACAGACGCGAGTAGAGGAGAGCCGATCGGCGGCTCTCCTGACAGGGGGGGGTTCGCGCTGATTGTTTATCAGCGCAGCCCCCCCTCGGATGCCCACACGACCACCAGGAAAGCCCTCACTGGACCACCAGGGAAGGGGCAGGAAAAAATAAAAATAAATTGAGAGATGCCAATCAGTGCCCACAAATGGGGACTGACTGGCAACATGGGCACAAGTGATGCCCCTCAGTGTCCATCAGTGCCACCCCTCAGTGTCCATCAGTGCCACCCCTCAGTGTCCATCAGTGCCACCCCTCAGTGTCCATCAGTGCCCATCCATGCCCAGTGCCCACCCATGAGTGCCCATCGGTGTCGCCTATGAGTGCCCATCGGTGTCGCCTATGAGTGCCCATCGGTGTCGCCTATGAGTGCCCATCGGTGTCGCCTATGAGTGCCCATCGGTGTCGCCTATGAGTGCCCATCGGTGTCGCCTATGAGTGCCCATCGGTGTCGCCTATGAGTGCCCATCGGTGTCGCCTATGAGTGCCCATCGGTGCCGCATACCGGCGCCGCCTATCAGTGTCCATCAGTGCCGCCTCACCGGTGCCCATCAGTGTCGCCAGATCAGTGCCTGTAATCGAAGAAGAAAACTTACTTATTCACAAAAAAATAACAGAAAAATAAAAACGTTATTTTTTTTTTCAAAATTTGGGGTCTTTTTAATTGTTTGGGTACAGTGTAGCATGTGGCAATTGTCCTTCAAAGTGTGTCAGCGCTAAAAGCTGAAAATTGGCTTGGGTAGGAAGGTGCGTAAGTGCCTGGTATGGAAGTGGTTAATTCTGGCGACATTGACCTTATCCCAAAGTAGTGTTGCCAGCTGAGCTACTATTGTCACCAACCCACCTTGTGTAATCCATGAAGAACGAAGATCATATAGCATTTCTGACTCCTGCACCCCATAATGTATTCCCAACTGGCATTTGTGATAGCACGAGCTTGGCTGAAAAGATTGCTATACCCAGCCCAGTGCCATGCTCCTGATCAGCATGGAAAACCCAGAGGGGGAACTGAATCCCGAAACAGAGACAGATCATTTGTTTTGAACACAGAAAGCCTTCCATGTATGGGGGAAAATAATCCCTCTGTAATTGTACCTTTCAAATACTCTTTTGCAACATTTTCTAAAGATTCTTAATGCTTTTCACAAGTAAGTGGTTAATGCAGAACATCCTACGCTTTAGCTCATGAAGTGTTTTAATCCCATCTACACAGTATGAGCAACTCATATTGTAGCCATGGAAGCTAATAGGTGAAATAATGTGACAATAATGACAGCAAGGTCAGCCGATGGCTGCTTTTACTTATCTTTATGTTTGTTTCCAGCCATTTTCACATCTCGGTCATTGGTCGTGTTGTGGTATTTTGTGCCACTACCCCTTGCTCCACTTCTCATTGAAGTCCTTTGTTGCGGATTAATTATAATAGTTGTGTAGTGCTGTGCAGCTCATGTCACTCTTTAAACCATACAAAATATACTGCAATTATCAAATATCAATCACTATAACCAATGTAAGGAAGAACATATCATACGGGCTAGAAAATATATATGTAATATCCTGCGTGCTGGAAATGATATGTGATGTCACAATATATATGGGTACTTTGGATAGCATCAACAAGCCAAGTAATAAATAACACACCACGTGTGAAAATTACAACATGAACGTGCCCCAAAAACATGCGTCATAAACAGTGTTCGTTTTGAGTTAAGCCATCCAGGACTTTTGTTCGCTCTTTTAAATTTATTTCCCAATGGGATGCACTGGCTAATGCCCTTATTTAACCCCCCTGGCGGTATTCCCGAGTCTGACTCGGGGTTAGATTTTTGTGCTAGGATCGGTAACCCCGAGTCAGACTCGGGCTTGCCTTGCTGGATCCACAGACAGTGTTTACTTACCTTGTCCCTGGATCCAGCGATGCCACCGCGATGTGTGAGCGAGCGGGACCTCGCTCGATTCACACAGTGTCCTCCTGTGCCGCCGATCTCCGTTCCCTGCGACGTTACGACGCACAGGAGTGGAGAACGGCGCCAAATTCAAAAACGTAAACAAACACATTACATACAGTATACTGTAATCTTATAGATTACAGTACTGTATGTAAAAAATATACACCCCCTTTGTCCCTAGTGGTCTGCCCAGTGTCCTACATGTACTTTTATATAATAAAAACGGTTCTTTCTGCCTGCAAACTGTAGATTGTCCATGGCAACCAAAAGTGTCTTTTTATGTCAAAAATGGTTTTAGAGCAGCTAGAAAACAGCGATAATAAATTATAATCACTTGCAGAATTGTGCGATAGCGATTTGTGGGGAAATTCGTCATAAAAAAATAAAAGTAATGACAGCGACAATTCTGCAACTGAGCAAATTTCAGTGATTTTGAGTTGATTACATTATTGAATAATTTTTATTATTATTATATTATTATTTGTTATAATTATTTATAATTATTTATTATAATTTTGTTTTTAAAAAAATTTCATACCCGGGATGCCTACAAGACTCTTGTTTGGTCAGATTTAAGTGAGTTATTCCTAAGAATTACAGGCCTACAGTACAAATCACCAAATTTCCTTGCAAATAATGGTACCGCTTTCAGCACCTTTTTTCTGAAAGAATCATACCGCTAGGGAGGTTAATATGCTCTTAAAGCAAACCCATTTCTCCTCCGTGTTCTTTGTTCCTAAGATTTTATCCCAATTTATATCTTCTAGCAAGGTTCGTAGTTTAGGGATGTTACCATTTTCTTTGTGCAAAGGGATCTGAGCACACGTGGATTTATATTCATTGTGACTATTGAGGAATACATTTATTGAAAGTTCCTTTTCCCGGAGTTCCCCTATAAAAATTTCTGAGTAGTTCATCCGGTTTAAGAATGCAAATCAGGAAAGCGAGAAATCATCTGCATTTTCTTTAAATCTGAATTCCAGGAAAATGCCTCAATACAGAGATTAGGTCCATGTATGTGAGTCGTTTATCTGTCAAACAGGATTTCTATTCCAGGCCATCAGATCAGTGCAGGAGACCTGTTTGTTTTTTCTCTGCTGCTGTTAAAGGAGAAGTACAGCCAAAGCTCGATTGACTGTACTCCTCCTATGGATCACAAGAGTGCAAGAGTGAGGATCTTCACTCCTGTGACCTGGTTTCAGCAGACAACGGGCTGAAGTCTGCTGTCTGCTGATGTCAAAGAGCCAGTCCAGGCTCAGGCAAGATCACGAAAATGGAGTCGGGATCCGCCCATACAGTAGGTGAACCCGATTTTGTGTCAATCTCGCTCTCTTTCTCGGCGAGATTGAGCACCTACGAGCCCCATCGCGGGAGCCAGCGCCGAGCTGGCTTGCCGCGATGGAGACAGAGCCGTCATAGAAGCGACGGGAGATCCGACTTGGATTCCCGCCAATTCTACACGTGTGCGGCGTTTGCTATGAATCCTGAGGGGGAAGTCCCCGCCGGATTTTAAATAAAAATCCGGCATGGGTCCCCCCCTCAGGAGCATACCGGGCCCTTAGGTCTGTTATGGGTTGTAAGGAGAGCCCCCCTACGCCGAAAAAAACAGCGTAGGGGGTCCCCCTACGATCCATACCAGACCCGTATCCAAAGCACGCTACCCGGCCAGCCAGGAAGGGAGTGGGGACGAGCGAGCGCCCCCCCCCTCCTGAGCCGTACCAGGCTGCATGCCCTCAACATGGGGGGGTTGGGTGCTCTGGGGCAGGGGGGCGCACTGCGGCCCCCCCACCTCAGAGCACCCTGTCCCCATGTTGATGAGGACAGGGCCCCTTCCCGACAACCCTGGCCGTTGGTTGTCGGGGTATGCGGGCGGGAGGCTTATCGGAATCTGGGAGCCCCCTTTAATAAGGGGGCCCCCAGATACCGGCCCCCCACCCTAAGTGAATGAGTATGGGGTACATCGTACCCCTACCCATTCACCTGCAAGAAAAGTGGTAAAAACACAAATAAACCACACAGTGTATTAAAATATTTTATTAGTCTGCTCCGGAGGCCGCCCCCTGTCTTCTTTATTAGCTCTTTTACCAGGGGGGGGGCTTCTTCTTTGACGTCTTCGGGTGGGTGGGGGCCGCCGTCTGGTTCTCTTCCACCGCCGGGGGGGGGGTGGCTTTTAAAAAAGCCCCCACCCCCCGGCGGGTTTCCTCCGGCGTCTTCGGCGGGGCTCTTCTTCTTACGCTATCCCGACGGGTCTTCTCCGCTATCCGGGGGGTCTCGCCGCTCTCCGCTGTTGACTCGTCGCACCCCGGTTCTTCGTCTCGCAGTCCGGTCCCTTCTTCCGTGCTGTACGTCTTCTTCCGTGCTGTGAGTTCTTCTTCCGCGCTGTGACGTCATGTTCTTCACTTCTCTTCTTCTCCCGATGTTGACTCGCCGGTCCTCCTCGCTGAAATGACGGATGCGCGCCTTGCATCGGACCTATATAGGCCTCACAGTCCCATCATGCTCTGTACCTACCCATGTGATACCTACCCACGTGGGTACTGTAGGTATCACATGGGTAGGTACAGAGCATGATGGGACTGTGAGGCCTATATAGGTCCGATGCAAGGCGCGCATCCGTCATTTCAGCGAGGAGGACCGGCGAGTCAACATCGGGAGAAGAAGAGAAGTGAAGAACATGACGTCACAGTGCGGAAGAAGAACTCACAGCACGGAAGAAGACGTACAGCACGGAAGAAGGGACCGGACTGCGAGATGAAGAACCGGGGTGCGACGAGTCAACAGCGGAGAGCGGCGAGACCCCCCGGATAGCGGAGAAGACCCGTCGGGATAGCGTAAGAAGAAGAGCCCCGCCGAAGACGCCGGAGGAAACCCGCCGGGGGGGTGGGGGCTTTTTTAAAAGCCACCCCCCCCCCGGCGGTGGAAGAGAACCAGACGGCGGCCCCCACCCACCCGAAGACGTCAAATAAGAAGCCCCCCCTGGTAAAAGAGCTAATAAAGAAGACAGGGGGCGGCCTCCGGAGCAGACTAATAAAATATTTTAATACACTGTGTGGTTTATTTGTGTTTTTACCACTTTTCTTGCAGGTGAATGGGTAGGGGTACGATGTACCCCATACTCATTCACTTAGGGTGGGGGGCCGGTATCTGGGGGCCCCCTTATTAAAGGGGGCTCCCAGATTCCGATAAGCCTCCCGCCCGCATACCCCGACAACCAACGGCCAGGGTTGTCGGGAAGGGGCCCTGTCCTCATCAACATGGGGACAGGGTGCTCTGAGGTGGGGGGGCCGCAGTGCGCCCCCCTGCCCCAGAGCACCCAACCCCCCCATGTTGAGGGCATGCAGCCTGGTACGGCTTAGGAGGGGGGGGGGGCGCTCGCTCGTCCCCACTCCCTTCCTGGCTGGCCGGGTAGCGTGCTTTGGATACGGGTCTGGTATGGATCGTAGGGGGACCCCCTACGCCGTTTTTTTCGGCGTAGGGGGGCTCTCCTTACAACCCATAACAGACCTAAGGGCCCGGTATGCTCCTGAGGGGGGACCCATGCCGGATTTTTATTTAAAATCCGGCGGGGACTTCCCCCTCAGGATTCATAGCAAACGCCGCACACGTGTAGAATTGGCGGGAATCCAAGTCGGATCTCCCGTCGCTTCTATGACGCGCTTGCTGGGATGTGCTGTCACTATTCCAGTGAGTGCAAGATGTCGGCGAGATCTCGGCACCCTGTCGCCGAGTATCAGCGCGACGCTGTCGTGCTAAAAGAACAATATCACAAACACCTACTGTATGTCTGGACAAGCTCAGCTTCTCAGCAAGCCACTGATAGGCTGAGCCGGCCACTCCCGCCCTCTTTCACAGCTCCAGTAAACGAGGGGGCAGAGCAGAAAGCAGTGACTGACAGTCATCAGCTATCTGCTCATGAAGCCCTGAGAACCGAACGATTGGTGGTGTTAGATCGCTTGGGTTCTCAGTGCAAGTGCCAGCGGGGGAAAGATGCAGCATCAGACCAATGCTGCATTCACCTAGGTAAGTATGATTCTGAAAGGGAAAAAAAAAAATATCCCTTGTTTCTCTTTTAAGTAACAGTAGTGGGCTGATTAGCTCATTTCACTATCAATCTGCTTGCTCCTTGCACTGCAGCATACCTGATTGATTCCTTGTGCTGCTTCTCCTTTCCCCAGTTTGACCCCGTGACGCTTTTTCCGACTTGTTCATTCCCCGACTTAGTTGGGGTAGGCAGTACACTTTGGTGGGTCAGCCATGCCCCATGACCTTTGACCTCTGTGAACCCACCTTCTGACCTCTGGGGGAGGTCCCTGTTCCAATTCCTGAGTCCTAGCCTTATTCTTTAATGGGAAACCCTCACCCTAACCCTGTACAGGCATTGCAAAAAATAAATACCTTGTGAAATGCATATACCGTGTTTCCCAGAAAATAAGCCAGGGTCTTAAATTAATTTTGGCAACAAAAGACACAGTAGGGCTAATTTTCGGGGTAGGTCTTATGTGCTGTCTTCTCTCCCCTCTCCCTCCCTGTCTGTCAGGAATCCCCAGTGTGAATCAAGTTAAAATGCTTGTAAAATCATATAATCTACTCTATTACAGTATACTGTACAATATGTGTGTTTCTGTAATATAAATGTGGCAAATACCTTCATTACAACGCCGCTAGGTACTTCAGTGACCCACAGGGGGGGGGCCGTACCAAAGGTTTTTGGCACAATTGTATTACAGAAACACACATGTTGTACATTATATATTCCAGAAAATAAGTGGATTATAGGATTTTACAAGCATTTTAAACTAGGGCTTATTTTTGAGGTAGGGCTTATATTGCAACTTTCCTGTAAAATAATGCAAAGTCTTATTTTTAGGGTAGGTCTTATTTTTGGGTAAACACGGTGCTTGAATTGCTTTTATTGCTGTGGTGTATTATTGAATACAGAGCTGCGTTAATGTCTGACTTTTATATCTGCCTGAAGTTTAAGTTTCCTGCCCCCACAAATGGTACAATATACAGATACAAACGCATGCAATTTATTTTTAATACTTACAATATCTATACTCATGAAGGCAAAAGCAGAAAAGAAGTCAGTGCGAGAAAAGAGTCATTGTAACGTAAGTAACACCCAGAATAGTTCATACAATGCATTTTACAAGATGAAATTGTGTCTAAATTGTCGCGTTTTGCAGCAATCAAGGCGTCAATCATTCGGTCAGATGGTTCAGTCTTCTCCCAAAGTGATGACACATCTCTGTTCTTTCTTCAGCTCGGAGAGATATGAACGTTACTTCCAACCTCCTGACTCCATCTGGTTGCTTTATGCCTGTCAGGGCCACGCTGTGATTCCAAATAAACAAGTAAGCTTTGGCGGTAAAACAGTCACCGTGGACCCCCAAAGAACTCATCTGTCAATCAGATGAGCCTGTCGTGCCCGAGGATATAAGGAGTGACGGACATATTATGTACGGCTGCTGCTGATTGGTAAATTGCACTGTATAATGGGACCAGCTTTGAACTGAACAGCCTGCCGAACACTAGAAGCATCGGCAATGTTTGTGTCTGTTTTTCAGTTAGAATATGATGAAGACATTATTAGCAGGCTGTGAATGGTTAAAGAAAAAAAAATCGTTTGGATTGTAAGATTTGTGGACTGGGGTGAGTTAAGTATAATGTGTGAAGTTTAAAAAAAAAAAAAACCTGTAGCAGAGGGTCTCATGTAATGTATATGTTGCTGGAGATGCTGGATGTTTGCGAGAAAGGTCCAGGATAATGGTCCTTCTTTTCGGCAGTATATTTTTATAAATTGATGGAAATAAAATAAAACTGCTCCAATTAAGCCCGTAAGGGTTAAATGCCTCAGAACGGCAGCCTCCAGGCAGGGGCTTGCTGCATGGATTATATGACTGAATAAATCTTCTGAACCTGGTGATGCCCTTCGTGTACGGATTTCCTTTTCAGGTGGTGTGTTCAACACAGAGCATTAGGACTATCCCTTGTGAAAAAGGAAATCATTACAGCTTGGAGTGGTGGGTTTCTGAGGAAGATGTTGACCATATATGATGCATTTTATGGCAGGCTGTCCCCTCTTTAGATATCAGGTGAAAACATAAACTTTCCCAGAAGCTGTGTCTTTAACAATCAGGTTTAATTGCCTTGGACACGGCCTCTTGGAAAGTTTGTGTAGCACCCTCTACCATAGGTAGGTGCTAGAGGTGAGGATTTTTGTGCGGTAAGCTGCCAGGCAGGTCAATTTAGGCAGGCCTATGCTGTATGCTAGGCCTGTTTGTTTTGATCTGGGAGCAGGGAGTGGTTAGTGTAGCAGTGGGTGTGATCACCTGTGCTTCAGTTCTTGGGTGCCTCCCCTGCTTCCAGGGTGAATGTTCTGGAAGAGGGGCAGGGCCGGAAGCTGGAGTGACAGGAAGCTCATGTGAGGAGCCATGACAAATCCCCAATTGGAATTGGCAGGGGGAAGGCCTCCCATATAAGCTCAGGTCCAGCCCACTGGAGGGAAGTTGTTGGCTGGGGGACATAAAGAATGGAGTGCTAGATCACAGCAAGAGGGCCATCCCCATATAGGGGGGGGGGGTGCGTGCCTCAGCGGAAGAGCTGGGACTTGCTGAACTGTTAATAGGCCAGGGGCCTTCAGTACCCCTTCTTGCGGCCTAGTTGATTAGCAGTGTAAATACGTTGGTGAACTACTGATCCCAGCTAGCCCGACTTGTAAATCCTGTGCCCGCAGGCCACGTAAATTTGACACTAAACCCCACAGTCTCTCCTCTGGCCTTGCACCCAGCTTCCCTGGCATGCCTCTTTCAGATATCCACTGTGCCACACTCACTGACCTCTTCCTGCCCTGAGTCCATGATGAAAAACTTAACTGGACATGCGCTCCAATCACTTCTCCAGCCCCTCTGTTCCGGGACACCTCCTCCATGACCGTGTGGTCACCGCACACAGGTGTCCTCCCCACCCCACTTTTTTTTTCGTGACCTTAGGAAGAGTGTTTGAAACCTAAAAAAAGGATAATAACACTTACTTTCATGTCCCCTGTCTAGGACCTTCCGCTGCAACATTCGGGCCTCGTAAGGCCCTGTTCACATCTGTGCTTTTAAGGTGTATTGTGGGACATTGTGCATATTATGTTTTTTACAGGACAAAGCAGCATTCCGGCAATGTACCACAGATGGGCAGATGTGGACAGAACTGGCTACAACTCAAATAGCACAATTTATAGTTGAAATACATAGGAACTTTTATTTCTGTTCAGCCAGTCTTGTGATCCAACTGTGCAGTTAAGAAATATAGCCAGGTCCTAGAGTGGATATTAAAGGAGAAGCAAGAAAAAAACTCACCCAAGCTCTACATAGCTCTATAGTGCAAATTAGTGTGCAGGCTGGTCGGTGCTCTGGCTGATTGAACTCAAAGTGAGCCCATAACAAGTGCGAGCCGGCAACTCAACAGCTTTTCCATAGACAACTTTATTTTAGCATCCTAGCAGTAACATCATCCAAAACTGATGCGTTTCGGCCTAAGCCTTCATCATAGCCATTGCAGGAGAAGTAGTACAATGGTGAGGTCATTCTTGTGCTCTTTTCTATGCATGTTGACCTCACAGCAGTGTAGAAGGCTTTAGAGTCTTAACTGAAAGGGTGCCGAGTCTCTAAAATACATTTAAAGTGTACCTCTAACCAGGATTTTGTTTAGTAGTGCATCAAGTAGGGGATGCTTGGAACCTTATTTGGGTTTATTTTGCCATCTTTGTTCCCGCTGTAGAGATGTGACAATAAGTGATGTGAAATCCAAAATGTTGCCGGTGAAAAATAAATAAAAGGGGATATCTTCCAAAAGGGACACATCTTCTAATGATAACTACTTAGGGATTTACCTCAATTTGGAAAGATATCCACATACTTCTTGTTGGGTCTCCAGGACAGGAAGTAGAAAGTCATCCTAACAGGTGACAAAAAAAAGTCTAAAATGTTTTTACTAGAGATGCACTTTTGAATGAGTGCATACTGTAACTGTATTCAATGGTGTTTCTATATATGCCAAGACTTTCATGTAAAGGTCAAAGTACCTTTAACCACTTAAGGACCGCCTCCTGCAGATATACGTCGACTGAATGGCACGGCTGGGCACAAGCACGTATCTGTAAGTTCTCTTTAAGTGCCCAGCCGTGGGTCGCGGACCCGGTCCGAAGCTCCGTGACCGCGGCTGCGGAACCCGATCGCTGCTGGAGTCCCACGATCGGTTGTGTGTAAACACAGCTTCCCCGTTCTTCACTGTGGCGCTGTCATCGATCGTGTGTTCCCTAATATAGGGAAACACGATCAATGACGTCACATGACCAGCCCCGCCCCCCTACAGTTATAAACACAGATGAGGTCACACTTAACCCCTTCAGCGCCCCCTAGTGATTAACTCCCAAACGGCAAATGTCATTTTCACAGTAAACAATGCATTTTTAATGCATTTTTTGCTGTGAAAATGACAATGGTCCCAAAAATGTGTCAAAATTGTCCGAAGTGTCCGCCATAATATCGCAGTCACGAAAAAAATCGCTGATCGCCGCCATTAGTAGTAAAAAAAAAAAATATTAATAAAAATGCAATAAAACTATCCCCTATTTTGTAAACGCTATAAATTTTGCGCAAACCAACCGATAAACGCTTATTGCGATTTTTTTTTTTTTTTTTTTTTTTACCAAAAATAGGTAGAATACATATCGGCCTAAACTGAGGAAAAAAAAATGTTTTTTTTTTATATATTTTTGGGGGATATTTATTATAGCAAAAAATAAAAAATATTGAATTTTTTTCAAAATTGTCGCTCTATTTTTGTTTATAGCGCAAAAAATTAAAACCGCAGAGGTGATCAAATACCACCAAAAGAAAGCTCTATTTGTGGGGAAAAATGGACGCTAATATTGTTTGGAAGCCACGTCGCATGACCGCGCAATTGTCAGTTAAAGCGACGCAGTGCCGAATCGCAAAAACTGTCCAGGTCCTTTAGCTGCCTAAAGGTCCGGATCTTAAGTGGTTAAGCTTTGACAAAAAAAAATCTGGAAGCTGATTGAGCTGCACCAGATTTTGCACTCCCCAGTTTTAGTAAATCAACCCCATAGAATACTTATACTAGCTGTAATAAAAAAAAAAAAAACTTTTTAATATTTTAAGTAATATTAAACCCTTGCATATACCCACCTCAGGCCTCGTACACACGACCGAGTTTCTCGGCAAAAACCATCAAGAAACTTGTTGTTTTTTCTTTTTTTTGCTGAGGAAACCGGTCGTGTGTACACTTTTCGACGAGGAAACTGTCAAGGATCTCGTCGAGCCAAAAAGAGAGCATGTCTTCTTTTTCCTCGACGGGAATGGAGAAATTTGGCTCGCCGAGATCCTCAACAGCCTAACAAGGAACTCGACGAGGAAAACTATGTGTTTCGCCCGTCGAGTTTCTCGGTCGTGTGTACGAGGCTTCAGCCTCAGGTTATAACTGAAATCCTCCTACATAGTCTTTACCTATTTTTCTTCAGTCTGCCTTTGTCTACAGCCTTCTAATGTACATATATATATATATATATATATATATATATATATATATATATATATATAGATATACTGTATATACAGTACCTATAGATCAAAGGGTGTTCCTGAGCTTCCAAGAGGCAGAGGCAGGGTTCTGATGTCAAACACTACACAGAGCTGAGTGTAATCTTAGACCTGAGTGGAAGGAATGGACACCCTCCCTCTACAGAGTCTCATAGGGAAACATGCACAGCTGAAGCTGACAATCACCTGCTGCTGTGTTCTGGGGTAGGTGGGGCTGCCTCCCAAGATTGCCTGGTGTCAGGATAAACTGTGAGAAGTGACTCATGCAGATACAAAAGGAAGGAAAGAGAAGACAGGAATCGCACTAATCGCTATAAATTGATGCAGAAACACACTATAGAAGGGTATGTTTTGTTCATATTTCATTTCAGGGGTTTACAACCACTTTAATATATAACTAATATAAATTATTTTACATCTGCATGTATATTTTTAATGTTCTATTTTTTTAATCTTTCTTTTCTTTTTTTTTTTTTTGTTGTTTTATCCCTGAGTCGTCACATCTGATCTTTTGGTCAATGTTGAGCTACCATTGACGTTCTACCTTTTTCCCTTATAAAAGTCCTGGTATTTTCAGTAAATCTGCAGTGAAATGCAATATACAGAAGCAAACCTCTCCAGACTGAGATCTCAATTGTCTTTTTCCTGGAAGTTTATTGCTGCTGTTTCTGTGTCTAGTTTAAGAGGAGCCCATTTGACCTGAAGAATTTTTTTTTTTTTTCCTGCAACAAAAGAATGTAAAGTGCTGGGTTACGCTTTACAAGGCTAAATAGCTTTGCTTGCTTTTGTGGAAAAATACATTCCACCTTCAGAGGCAATATAAACGTTTGTATGGCTTTGTAACCTTTTCTAGGAGGCCAATTACGAGCAAACGTGTTATTGTCAGAACGGGTGAGTTTTAAAAGGTACAGTTCAGTCGGTCATAAATATTTCACTTTTACGTTAACTCAGGGGCACAGCTGGGTAAGTTCCCGCTTCTTGTACCCACTGATTGACGTTGGTTTGTTTTTTGGACTTCATTTTTTTTATCTGGATGCCTTGTCTAGAAATGGCTATAACTGCTGGTACGTTAAAGTGTATCTCTAGGCGAAACTTTTTTGTTTTTGGGAGTGTGTGGAAGGGTCTAGACTAGGGTGACCACATGTCCTGGATTGCCCGGGACAGTCCCGCATTTTGCAGGTCTGCCCCGGGCACATTCATTCCAGGACAATACAGTGTCCTGGAATGAAACTGACACAGCCACCCCCGGGACAATCTGATGCCCCCAAAAAAGGCCATCACATCACCGCTTTACTCACTGACAGTACTTGTCCTGGCTGGCAATGCCTGGAGGAGAACAATCCCGCCCCCTGCTTGTGATTGGAGAAATCATTAATCCCGCCTCTTGTGTTCAATCACTGTGCTGTGATGCGGTCACCCTAGTCTGGACCTCTTTCAAGTTTTTATTGCTATGCATAGATAAGAGGAGCTAAGATCTCCTAATGTCCAATCTCCTAGTGTCTAAACCGTTACAGCCAAGGAAGCTGCCATCTTGTCATGTGTATGATCTGCAGTTGTTATTGTGCTGCACATGTGCCTGGTTATGACACCAGCCATTTGATGGCTTTACAGTTCAGTTGAGAGCACAAACAACTATGACAATTATCATTCACGGCATGCCTTGAATGTACCTGTTTTGAGAAAAGTTGATGGATCCAATTCTGCTTTAATAGTTGAGCCCATTCACTTCGGTGAGGATGCTTCAATAAAACAAAGAACCCCCTTTAAAGTGGAGGTTCACCCAAAAAATGTATTTTTAACATTACATTCAGCCGAGTTGTCCTAATGACAATCGGCTGTTTTTTTTCCGTACATACCGACTTTCACCGCCGCTTCCGGGTATGTACGGGGAAAAAATAACAAAAAACAGCCGATTGTCATTAGGACAACTCGGCTGAATGTAATGTTAAATATTTATTTTTGGGTGAACCCCCGCTTTAAGTAAATCCAATAGGTAGCAGTAAGTTAGCCACACCAATTAAGATAGAGCCCTTAATTATTTATTAACCGCTTGCCGACCAGCTCACGAGCTGCGCAAAGCAACGTATATATAAGTTGCTTTTTATTTTGCGCCGTGCATGGGTGCACGCGCATGTCACAAAACTGCAGAGAGGGGGGATGCCATTGTAAACAAGGCATCTCCCTGTTCTGCCTAGTGACAGGGCACTGATCGTCTGCTCCCTGTCATTGGGAGCGGTGATTAGTGTTGTGTCACAGTAAGCCCTGCCCCCACACAGTTAGAATCACTCCCTTGGACACACCTAACCCCTTCCTCGCCCCCTAGTGGTTGACCCCTTCCCTGCCCTTTTATAGCACTGATCGCTGTATAAATGACAGTGGTCGCAAAATAGCATCAAATGTGTCCGATGTGTGGGCCACAATATCACAATAAAAATCGCTGCCATTACTAGTAAAAACAAAAATATTAATAAAAATTCCATAAAACTTTCCCCTATTTTGTAGACGCTATAACTTTTGCCCAAACCAATCAATAAATGCTTATTGCGATTTTTTTTTTTTAACCAAAAATATGTATCGGCCTAAACTGAGGAATTTTTTTTATTATATATATATATATATATATATATATATATATATATATATATATATATATATATATATATATATATATATATATATATATATATATATATATATATATATATAAAATATAATGTGTGTTTGGGGGTAAATACCTCCAAAAAAACGCTCTATTTGTGTTTATATAAAAACCGCAGAGGCGATCAAATACCACCAAAAGAAATCTCTATTTGTGGGTTTTGTTTGGGAGCCACATCGCACGACCGCACAATTGTCAGTTAACCACTTCCTTACAGGGCTTTTATACACACCTCCATACCGGGCCTATTCTGGCACTTCTCTCCTACATGTACAAATCATATTTTTTTTGCTAGAAAATTGCGCAGAACCCCCAAACATTATATATGTTTTTTAGCAGACACCCTAGGGAATAAAACGACGGTCATTGAAATGTTTTATCTTGCACGGTATTTGCGCAATAATTTTTCAAATGCCTTTTTTTTGGAAAAAAATTGTTTCATGAATTAATAAAATAACAAAACAGTAAAGTTAGCCCAATTTTTTTGTAAAATATGAAAGATGATGTTACACCGAGTAAATAGATACCTAACATGTCACGCTTTTAAATTGCACACACTCATGGAATGGCGCCGAGCTTCGGTACTTAAAAATCTCCATAGGCAACGCTTTGAAAATTTTTACAGGTTACCAGTTTAGATTTACAGAGGAGATCTAGTGCTAGAATTGTTGCTGGCACTCTAACGCACGCGGCGATACCTCACATATGTGGTTTAAACAGCGTTTACATATGTCGGCGGGACTTGCGTGTGCGTTCGCTTCTGCGCGCAAGCTACTGGGGACAGGGGCGTTAAAAAAATAATTTTTTTTTTTTTTTTTTTAAATATTTATTTCTTTTGTTACACTTTTTTTTACGAAATTTTTCAACAATGACTGAATTAACTAGCAATGTTCAGCAGCTAGTTTGAGAAACTATTTGTGCTGGTGTCACTGAGAGAGAAATTGAAGGGAAATCCAAAAATTTTAAGTTGTCCCCAACACGAGAGGAGAGGGGAAATCTTCCAATAGGGAATACAGATGTCTAAGAGGGGAATTCTCCACACTTGGGGAGACTTCTTACTTCCTGTTGCATCATTGGGACAGGATGTAAAGTGACATTTCCCCAATGGTATAAAAAAAGCACACACATTATCTTTCATGCACTATCCAAAAGTAAAAAAAACCTGGAAGCTGATTGGTTTCTATGCAGAGCTGCACCAGATTTTGCACTCTCCAGTTTTTGTAAACCAACCCCACTGTTTCTCGCATTACTGTGCATTGAAATAAGACAGCCTCTTCATCTTGAATCAGCTGTCAATGCATGGTAATGAACTAGAAGAAAGCGTAAATGACCCTTTTTTCAGCTCACCACAATGCACAGTATGTATCCTGCAGCGTCGGTGCTTTGCCTGTTACTCTAATTGTGCTTTTGTGTTCCATTCTAAATGAATAGCACCACAATGCGCCACTCAAAGGATTACCATTCATTGCATTAACTACTACAACACTCAAGTCTGAATGAGCCTTCTGCGTCCATAAATTGAATGTGTGAAGTGCACTCCATGGTTCAAGAACTGTCCCAACTAAGAACAAGTATGAAGGGAAGGAATTCACACTTTTCAACCTTGAGGCCTCGTACACACGACCAAAAATCTTGTCGTTAATGAAACGTTGTTTTCCTCAACGAGAATCTTGTCAAGCTTTCTTTTTTTTTTCAAATATAATTGTTATTGTTTTATAGAAACGTACATATAATACAAAAACATTACTGTATGGATAGAATGCAGCAGAAGAAATTCACACATATTTATCTCAGGCGCGGCCGGACATTACGTCTGGTGTAGATAACCCAACATGGGAGGATCTAATCTTAGAGTCCCTAGCTATCTATTCAGTGACCTCCTCAGATGTTGTAGCATTACTCTAGAATCCTCAAATGGGAGACATCACCATGTTCCTTCTGCCAGAAGACCAAGTGCCCTGTCTAATACTTCAATCGCATGAAATACAAGAGAAGGGGAGAGAGAGATAGGAGGAACAGAGAGAGGGGGGAAGAGAGGGGAAGGAAAAAAAAAAGGGGGGAGGAAGAAAAGAAAAACATAGTGAAATCCGTGTAACTTATCAGAAGTATCGCCCAAAGAGGACAGAGAGAGGGAGCGAGGGAGACAGAGGGGGTAAATGGGATCCTCCGCCGTCCCTCCAAAGCAGCTACTCAAAAGGAAACTGGGTGAAGGACCAAGAGAAATGAGAGAAAGGGAGAGCAAAAGAAAAAACAAGAAGAGATAAGGAGAGATGGGGGGGGGGGAGGGGGGTTGACCCAGGGGTATAAACGCGTCCTCGTCCTTGCCCGCCATCTGGGCTGTATCGCCTTGCCAGATTAAGAGTTAAGGCCGATCCTTCATCGGAAAAGATAAAAATGTTCCAAAGCCTCCATGCCTCAGAGTGCCTCTCCTGTTTGTTTTGGGCAGTGAGAACCAACTCTTCCAACTTTTGTCAAGCTTTCTTTGCATACACACTGTCAAGACAAAATGTCGTCGTTCTCAAACGTACAACACGTATAACGGCACTATAAAGGGGAAGTTTTATTCCACTGGCGCCACCCTTGGGGCTGCTTTTACTAATCTCATGTTACTGCGTGTTAAGTAAAAGTTTGGTGAGAGACGATTCACGCTTTTCAGTCTGTTACAGCGTGACGAATGTGCTATCTCTATTACGAACGCTACTTTTACCGAAGGTGCGCTCCCGTCTCATACTTTATTCTGAGCATGCGCGGGTTTCTAAGCATACACACTAACGTGTTTCTCATCGTAAACCAGCCCGACAAGAAACACGACGAGGAAATTGAGACTCCCGACGAGAAAAAAGAGAACATGTTCTCTTTTTTTTCTCGTCGAGATCCTAACAGTTTTCTCGACGAAAAACATACACACGACCGTTTTCCTCGGAAAAAAAGCTCTGCCACTAATTTTCTTGATGGATTTTGTCGGAAAACGGTCGTGTGTACGAGGCCTTACTGGCTGGATGCTTGTTCCAGGTCAGCAACTCACTAGATACTAATATACAAAGAAAAATGGCCGCTGCTGTGTATAATGAGAACCTGAGGTGGAATGTCTCGTAGAGTGCCAGCCCTCCGGCCACCTCCATGGGAAACTTGTAAGAAAATGGCTGCACATCCAGGAATTCCGATTGCCTTTTATTGTTCAAAGTGATAACACCAAAGACGCCAACACGAGGTCACATAGACGCGTTTCGCACAAACATTTTGTGCTTAATCATTACCAGCACAATGATTAAGCACAAGATGATAAATACTAACACTTTGATCTGGATGACAGCCTGTTCTTTTAAGAAATAAAGGTCATAGAAGGTAGCTAGAATATTTCCATCCTCATACGTTCATTAGAATCCTATTGTGTCTGGATGATGGAGCCTAACTTGACCTCACACAGTCAGAGGAACGCACTAAACCCAATATTTAGCCTTTACTGGCTGTATGTAATCACATTCCTTTGTTCGATAAAGAGAATTCATTAATTCATGAAGCTCATAAATAGAAGCTGCTCACCGTTTTAAATCTAGTCTGCTTTCCGCAAAAAACAGAAATCTGGATGTCATTGTGGTCTTGTTGTAGGCTTAACACATTTTATTTGATAGGTCCTAATGTTAAAGAGACCCGCTTCTTTTCTGTAACTTGAACAATGCTCACAGACTGGAAAGAGTTCATTGAAAGTCATCTACCCCTAAAACTAAAACATTAAACTTGATTGGTCATTGCTGGATTAAATTGCCCAATTGTATCTCTTTGAGATCCCAGTGGCAAGATTTCCCTGCTGTAGGTTGTGTCTTCTTTCCTTGTACACACGATCGGAATTTCCGATGAAAAAAGTCAGACGGAATTTTTTCATCGGATATTCCGACCGTGTATGGGCCCCATCTGACTTTTTTTCCATCGGAGTTTAGAAACAGAACATATTTTATTTTTTTTTCGATCGGAAATTCCGATCGTCTGTGTGGAACTCCGACGGAGAAAAAAACAAGCATACTCAGAATCAAGTCGATGCATGCTCGGAAGCATTGAAATTCATTTTTCTTGGCTCGTCGTAGTGTTGTACGTCACCGCGTTTTGGACGGTCGGAATTTGGTCTGACAGTGTGTATGCAAGACAGCTTGAATGGAATTCCGATGGAAAATTCCATCGGATTTTATGCCATCGGAAATTCCGATCGTGTGTACAGGGCATTACAAATGACTCCTACTTACAAATGGAGGGAGACAACAGGAAGTGAGAGGAAATCAACCCCTAGGAAGAAAAATTCAGTCCTGTGAAGCCTCGTACACACGCTCGGTTTTCTCGGCAAGAACCAGCAAGAAAACCAGCAAGAGCTTTCTTGCCGAGTAAACCGTGAGTTTGTACGAGGTTTTAAGGTTTCTCGTCAAGAAAACTGCCCATAATCTCAACAAGAAAAATACAGAACCTGCCGAGAAACCTGAGCGTCTGTATACTTGCCTGTCACCGTGGAAACCCCTGCATGCTCAAAATGACTTTGACGCATGCGCGGTAGCTTCCAAGGGCAGTGTAGTGTTACATTAGGCAGCATAACACTTTCTTGAAGCATCAACACATTTCAATCAGTCCCGGGGCAAGAACACCCCCCCCAAGATGTATCAACAAAATACCCTCCACTAAGAATGAGCACTAATCTGCATGTTTAGTCCCTAAGCATAAATTCCCCCTCCTCCCAGTACAAATCTGCCCCCTTGCTTAAATCTCTCCTCTCAGCACAAATGCCCCCCAATCCCTCCCCAAAAAAAACAGAACATTCACTACTCCTATCACAAATCCTCTACCCCTAAAATTTACCCTCCCATTACACATTTTCTCCCCCCACCCCCTCTCCCAACACATATCCCCCTAGATCACCACTCTTACCACCCCCCTCCCCTATATTTCCCACTCCTAGAACATTACTTATCCCATGCCACCCCCAAATCCTCCCTTCCAATAGAAACCCCCTCCGCCCAATCTCCTTGTGGTGCCCCTCACTTTAAATGATATCACAGTGCCCAGGGCCGCCATCCCTCCTGCCCATCCCTTGTCCCGGTCCTGATTTCAATGTTAATGCTCTGTAACCACACCTTAACAGCACCTATAGCATTTATGTTGTATTTTAGATGTTCTTCCTATTTTGTGACCCAGACACCTGCAGCATAGCCAGCTTAGTGACCTTCCCCCCCAAGAATAAATACTTGGGTAGCAGTCTTTCCTCTGCCTGCTGATTGAAAAGTAAATGAGTATAACTAGAGTGATATAATCACTCTTCATTCTCCTCCTGTCAGCAAGCTCCCAATGTTGACATTAGATCCTGACTGGCTCACACATTATATATATCTAAAGAAGACTGACTGATAAGATGACTGAATGACACAGTGTTCTTCTGTATCTGCCTGCCTTGCTGTGAGTTTACCCTGCTGACCTTAGTGTCTTGCGGTAAATAATTCCCTGTCTGACGGACCTTCTTGGCCTCCTGTACAGACAGTGCGTTTGCTCCTGGAATCTTATATATCATGTTGTATAAATGATGATTTTTAGAAGTCTGCCATGTGTAGAGAATGACGTGAATGAAACTCTCATAGAGGCCGCCGCTGTGTACCACATGCTTTGATGCGGCAAGACGTGACTCACAGCTCGGAGAGGTGCGGTCTCCTCTACATTACAGCTACTGAACAGTGAGGGGAAACCACACTGGACATAATTCACATCTGTGGTTACAAACTGATCTCTTTTAAGCTCTTTATATTTCTAGTCCAAATCCTCAAATATTCATAATATTTTATAGTTCTTGGCTTGCTGCATATTTCTGAGCTGAGGAAAATTTTTAGAGCATTGCACAAGTTTGGATATAGAATTTTCGGTAATATTGGTTTTGTGGGACTTTTCAAATCTTTCAACTAATCTGGCTTTAAAGCGGAGGTCCACCCAATTTGTTTTATTTTTTTTTTAAAAGCCAGCAGCTATAAACACTGCAGTTGCTGACTTTTAATAAATGGACACTTGCATGTCCAGGGTGCCCGCGATGTCAGCAGCCGAGGCCAAGCAATCGCTCATCTCTCGGCTGCCCCTGCCGCCAGCCTGGGTGAGGAAATCAGGAAGTGAAGCAAGCAGGCACATAGCATTTTGGTTTTAGGCCAAAAGGTTGAATATTGGTCTTATCTGACCAGAGCACCTTCTTCCACATGTTTGCCGTGTCCCCCCCAAACGGCTTCTCACAAACTACAAATGGCACTTTTAATGGCTTTCTATCAGCAATGGCTTTCTTCTTGCCACTCTTGCATAAAGGCCAGATTTGTGGAGTGCACGACTAATATTTGTGCTGTGGACAGATTCTCCCACTTGCGCTGTGGATCTTTGCAGCTTCTGTAGGGTTTCCATGGGCCTCTTGGCTGCTTCTCTGATTAATGTTCTCCTTGCCCAGCCTGTCAGTTTAGGTGGGCGGCCATGTTTTGGTAGATTTACAGTTGCGCCATAGTCTTTCCATTTTCGGATGATGAATTTAAACAGTGCTTTGTGAGATGTTCAAAGCTTGGGATATTTTTTTTTATAACCTAACGTAACATAACCCTGCTTTAAACTTCTACACAACTTTATCTCTGACCTGTCTGGTGTGTTCCTTGGCCTTCATGATGTTTGTTCACTGAGGTTCTCTAACAAACCTCTTCACAGAATGGGACAGTCTTCAAATGCTTTAATGTTTAAGTAGAACTAAAGGCAAACAGTTTTTCCCATTTTGGATAGAGTAAGGGAGGGTTATAACCCCTGTCCGTTTTTTTTTTTTTTTGCCACCTGTGCTTTTTCTGGCTGGGGGTTAGTCATCGTGCTCGCTCCCTCCCTTGGGACTACATCCCTGAGGGGAGACGCTGACTAACCCCCAGCTCAGATGATGGGGGCTAGCTTACTGAGGAGAAACAGGAAGTGAGAAATTCAGACAAAGAAAAAAAACATTTAGAAGGGAAATCAAAGGAAAAACAATGCACTAGCTTAAAGGGACCTATTTAGAAAATAAAAAACAAACCTTTACAGCCCCTTTAAGCTTTGACAAAAAAAATACTGGAAGATGATTGGTTTCCATGCACAGCTGCACCAGATTTCACACTCTCCAGTTTTAGTAAATCAACTCCATTGCTTTTAGTTAGTCTGAGCTGATGAATTTCACTAAGAAAGAGATATAGTGAAGACGATCAGTGTGCAGCACTATTCAGAGGAAGCAGAAACTGCATACAGTATGTAAAGACTAAGACTTAAGACTAAGGCTCCATGCACACTGAAGCTGATAAACTGTAGTTTATTGGCTTTTTTTTTTTAAAGCCCATAAACTGAACTCTGTTAGCCTATGTGCCCATGCACACCTGGGCGTTTTGTAGTGTTAATGAGCTTCTGAGTTTATTGGCTGAATGCCCGAAATTTGCGCTCAAAGTGCCGTTTTTCGGCGGGAAAAAACGCAAAAGAACACAAAACGCTGAAAACCGATCAAAAACGCTCAGCGTTTTTTTTGCGTTTTTTTTTATCCACTGAAAGCTACAAAACTTCGAAAGGCTCCCTGCAAAGCTACTGGCGTTTTTTTAATAGCTTTTATCAGCTTCAGTGTGCATGGAGCCTTATATGGTGGCCCCATGCACATACATACTTAAAAACTTTGAATAGAAGTAGGGTTTTTAAATCATTTACACACATTAAGATTATTTCCAGTCTTCTGATTACATTGAGGCATATATCTTAAAAAAAGTCAAAAGACTGTGACCTGCCTTTAAGGTTATTCTGTCTCCCTGTGGATTGGGTTCACTTTACACCTTTGAGTCGGTGTATAGATCCGTCTGACACATAGCAGACCCATGTAGAGGCTAACATAATGTGGAAGCAGCTGAATTGTAACATACACGGTGTACCCTGAACCCTGCCATTCTGCTATCTTCACTGATCAGCCTGCATGCTGCTCCAGTATCGGTCCCTAAGGAGACCTGTAAACCTTCAAATGTTCAGCAATTAGCGGTGCAGCAGAGAAATCTCAGCACTTTGTTCTACGGCTCAGCTGGCTATGATGCTCATCATCATCTGTGTAGAGGATGAAGGGATGCCCTGGATAACTTACAGAGAAAAACTTTAGAAAACACTGTATACAATGCTGATAGCTCACTAGTCACTTTTATTTGAGATGGTTGGGTTGATGGTATTATACAAGAACGCTAACAAAGTCCTCAATTTGCAAGGACAGAAAGCATTTCTGTTATCCTCAAACATTTGTCATTTGACAATTTGAATCAAATGTGATTTAAAATATTGTTTCTAAATGTCTGCCTCAACCACTTGGCTGCCCAAAGACCAGAGCACTTTTTGCAATTCGGCACTGCGTCACTTTAACCGCTTGAGGACCGCCGCACGACGATATACATTGACAAAATGGCGCGGCTGGGCACAAAGGCATACATGTACGTCCCCTTTAAGATCCCAGCCTTGGGTCGCGAGCGGCTCCAACACATCCCAGCACTCCTTACCATTGCATATAATTAGTGCTGGAGGTGCCAGAACTGCATTCCCCTGTGTTTCTGCTGAAGAAAACAAATTTTGGAACCTACAGGGAACAGACCTAATAGTAGAGTATGACCACATGCTCTTCCCCTCTCTGCGCAAAGAGAACACAGATACACCAAAAGTCCCATATCCACACCTTTAGCGGCTCATCTCACCCCAACCAAAGAACAAACATTTGCTGTTTTTGCAGACATATTTTGTGTATTGTGATCGACCGTTCAGCAAGAAGGAAAAACATCACATTAAAGTATTGAGCTGGTTCTGCTTTATAAATTCAATCAAATGTGGATAAGCCTTTATGAGAGCTGCGAGTGTTTCTGCATTTTATTTCTGTTTGTTACAGTAGCTGCTCAATATCTCTTTATTAAAGCAATATTTTTCACCGAGATTGCCACCAGCAGGTAGTACTGTCTCGCGGGGATCTACCTGTCTGCTTTTTACATGGGATACCCTGTACAGTAAATGCTAAAAATGCTTTTCATTTCGGAGTTAACTGAGGTGATTGCTTTATGCAATATAATGATATGCTATGTAGTGGAATATATACACACACATTATATATATATATATATATATATATATATATATATATCTATATATATATATATATATATATATATATATATATATATATATATATATATATATATATATATATATATATATATATAATGTGTGTAGCACTACCCCGAAAGGAGCTGCTGAGTATTTTTGGGTGGCACGTTACCTCTATGTTCTCGCTGTCCAGAGTGAAAGGAGAGTCCAAAGAATTTCAACATCCACAACATGCACTTCTTTTTCTAGGATTTATTTGTAGAACTTTGGTAGAAAAGAAGTAAAGGGGTGGAAGGGTAGGTAGGTTCAGGTGCACAGTCACAGGAAACACTCCTGCTTCCAGCAACAGTTCTCATCGCCACTCTAGAAAAGAGTGGGCATTGCTCACCCAGATAGGTATTTTTCACTGGCCTAGCAACCAGGATGGCACACAGAATAAAGTACAGTCTCTGCCACAGACCTTCCCTTATGAGGAGACAATTTTGGTCCAGAATCCCCTGCCACAGGATTTAGCACCCGGATCTCTCCAGCATAACTCTGATAGAACTGTAGGCCCGACAGGTGACACTGTCAAGCCTCTCAGTGTATGGTACATCCTTCGATGAAGTTTCCAGGCCTTCTCCCAAGGTACCAGCCTCTTGCATGGCCCCCTCCAGGATAGGTCCTCCCCTGGCTTCCTTCATCAAGCGACCTCCTCCTGCAGGACCGACGGTACAGGTTCACCTCTGAAAAGCAAGCCGAAGTCTGACTACTGGGCCTACCAAGCAAAGCAGAGACCCCAGACCAACGTGGTCCCGGAGTCAGGATTCAGGACACGCACCTAAGGCCAGGCGGGCCAGGAGGTGCGAACAACAGACCCCCCACCAATGGCGTCTGTCCCTTAAGTACCCCTCCCAGCATGCACATTGGGGCAACCACACCCACCGACTCGCTGCTGGAAGGAATACCCAATGCACCCTGACCTTGCTGCTGCCACCCTTGGCCTGGGGTGGTAATAACACCCCCAGGCAAACAATGGTGGAACTCCCAGCACAGCCATGGCTGGAACAAAGGCTACATTTAATTAATCATATTCGTCTGAGCCAAATAACAGCTCAGACCCCACAAAATTTACAGCAGCGCCTGTTCAACAGGAGCAGGCCGCTATATATATATATATATATATATATATATATATATATATATCACACCAAGCGCCAATTTGCTACTGTTATCTGTAGTCTTGAACCTAACCTAGTCACCTTCAAAGCAAGCCTATGAGTTACAGGAAATTAAATTGTATATTAGCTGAGCCTTCTTGTCACCTTTGGGATAATATTTAGAAATTAACTGGCAATCAGGAGAAAATTCAGACAAATAATTTATTTTATGTAAAGTCAGTGAAAAAAGTGATGCAGAAAGTATATTTATTTTGGATAGAGTTGGGAATGGTTGAAGTCTGTAATTTTTTTTATTTTTTTCCTTTTTTGTGTGTGTTGTGTTGAATCCTAGACACAACAAGTGAGAGACATTTTTCCAACCCTAGGAGAAATCTTAGACCAGGGGTGTCAAACTCAATTTCATTGCCGGTTGTATTTGTCAAGCCTCGTACACACGACCGTTTTCCTCGACAGAATCCATCAAGAAACTTGGTGGCAGAGCTTTTTTTGCCAAGGAAAACGGTCGTGTGTATGTTTTTCATCGAGAAAACTGTCGTGGAACTCCATGAGAAAAAAAGAAAACAATGTCTCTTTTTTTCCTCGTCAGGAGTCTCAATTTCCTCGTCGTGTTCCTTGTCGGGCTGGTTTTCGACGAGAAACATGTTCGTGTGTATGCTTAGAAACCCGCACATGCTCAGAAGAGTGGCGCCAGTGGAATCAAACTTCCCATTTATAGTGCTGTCGTACGTGTTTTACGTCACCGCGTTTGAGAACGACGAGATTTTGTCTTGACAGTGTGTACGCAAAGAAAGCTTGTCAAGTTTCTTAACAAGCCTGACAAGGAACTCGTCGAAGAAAACAATGTTTCATTTACGACAAGTTCCTCGGTCGTGTGTACGAGGCCTAAGACTATATAAGTTTATCTAGGGCTTTTTTTTTTTCTCTCGAATAAGTGCTTTGCAGGGAGATCAATGGTCAGCATCTGTGCACCAGGGGGAAAGATGTCAATGTAAATCGTGGGCCGAAATCGCAAAAAACTAGTACAGAAACTACTTTTTGAAATCGGTGCAGCACTGCAGATGCGTCGTTGTACCGATTAGGAAATTGCCGGAAAATGCCGCCGATTTGACATGTCAAATCACACCAGCGTGAACCAGGACTTAGACAGATTTGTGAACAATATTTGAGCGAAATAGACCTTTTATGTACTTAGAAAAAGTTGTAGTTGCGTTCAGCTCATGATAAATAGGGGCAAACACAAAAGTGTCGCGTTTATAATTTCGCTCAGTGTGTATATATAATTTTGAGCTGGTGACCCTGCTCCCCTTTACCCAGCAGCCTAGTTTAATAGCACAGCTCCTATAGAGCCAGAAGAACGTAGAATTTGAAGAACAAAGGCAAAAAGCCGTACTATCAGGCAATTGGACAAATGTGAAATTCTTCTTTTGTTTCTATTGATAAAAATAGTGCTACATAGGAATAATTACCCCTTCTTTATATAAATCAGCAAGGGGTTCCTAAAAACAATTAGAAAGATGTTATTTTTAACACAATAGCCAGGAAAGCCTAGTTTAGTATGTTCAGGAATAGATCTGCAGCTGGTTGTCCTGATTACACACATCACAGCTGGTTCCTGGATGGCATGTAGGTAATGCCACTGGCAGTTATTATTAGGTTATCTAGAAGGCGTTTGCTTGCACTGACCCAGGATTATATAATTCAATATATAAACTTTCAGATGCTGGCATACAACTAAAAATATGTTTGTGTATATAGTGCGCCTAAAAAGTATTTTCCCTCTATTTAAGAAAATATTGAATCGCCATGAATCAAATTATTGCTTTTTGTCTTTTTTGCATTAATTAACAATGTTTTTTAAGGTAAAAGTAAAAAAAAAATCTCTTAAAAGTAATTTTGATTAATTACAATTAAAGAACACAAATTATCGAACTGCATAGGTATACACATATAGCAAAAAATAGGTGTCCACCACAAGTGTAAATCTTCCAGAGCTTCACTTTTTTAGAACAGTACTAAAACAAAGTAATCCGCTTGCGCATTTCTGCTTTACAGGGCCTTTTGAAAGTAGCCACCAGTTGAATGGAAACAAACCTTAACTACTCACATGTATCAATCAACTCTCAATGAGCAATATTACATAGTAGCAGGGGCGGACTGACAACTCATGGGGCCCCCGGGCAATGGGAGATTATGGGGCCCCCGGCCAATGGGAGATTATGGGGCCCCCAGGCAACAGATTATGGGGCCACACAGTATACAAACACACACACACACACACCGTATACAAACACACACAGTATACACACACACAATATACACACACAGTATACATACACAGTATACATACACTGACACACAGTATACATTCACACACTGAAAAGGTACTGGAGAGGTGGGGCAGCTATAATCTTGGGATTTTTACATACCGTCCCTGGTTTTACTGAGGCTGGCAACCCTGATGGGGCCCCCTAGTGGCATGGGGCCCTCAGGCAGTGCCCGAGTTCCCAAATGGTCAGTCCGCCCCTGCATAGTAGGCGAGGTTAAAAATAGACACAAGTCCATCAAGTCCAACCTATGTGTGTGATTATATGTCAGTATTACATTGTATATCCCTGTATGTTGTGGTCGTTCAGGTGCTTATGTAATAGTTTTTTAAAACTATCGATGTTCTTTGCTGAAACCACCGTCTGTGGAAGAGAATTCCACATCATTACCGGTCTTACAGAAAAGAACCCTCTATGTAGTTTACGATTAAACTGCTTTTCTTCTAATTTTAGTGAATGGCTGGGTGTCTTATTAAATTCCCTTTCGCTGAAAAGTTTTATCCCTATTGTGGGGTCACCAGTGTGGTATTTGTGAATTTAAATCATATCCCCTCTCAAGCATCTTTTCTCCAACACTAGGGTGAAATCAAGGGGTTAAGTGTGTGTTCCCTAGGTGTGTTCTAACTGTGAGGGAATTGGACTGACTGGGAGAGAAGACAGATCATTATTCCTAGTTAGTAGGAACACACAAACAGTTTCTCCTCCCCTGACAGGACAGGGCTTTGTGTGTTTACACACACAAAGCCCTGTTCCTGCTCTCGTGCATGCAATCGTGAGTGCCCGCCGGCCACGCACATCAGGTCCTGCGCCATGCAGAGGGCGCGTGCACACGCCTGCTATGGCTCTTAAAGCAGCCGCAATATAAATATATATATATATACGGCGATTCACGCAGCAGAGCCATTCTGCCACCATATATATATTCAGGAGCAGTTCAGGAAGCAGTTAAAAATAGCCATTTGTTCACCTGGTTGTAATTAATTATAATGTTTCTTCTCAAAAAGAGAAGTTGGATCAGAATCAAGAATTAGATAAGTGGTAGGGTCCTGCACCTGCTTAAGAGCTTCATCTTTACATGAATTCATTACAACTGTCCCCTAGCTTATCAGCATTCCTCACTACGATCTCAGTCTTACCTCTCGAAGAATTAATAGCTGCTCATTCAGCTGTAGTAATATTCTGTCCCTTAGAGACAAAGATACTCTTCAATAGCATCAGTTCTTTTTTCACTATTTCCTGAAAGAATCAAACAATGGAGTCCTCCGCTGAACTGAGTAGAAATATCTGTCTCCCCCAAAAATAATCCTGGAAGAAGACAGACTGTATTCCGGAACAGATTCAGAGTGCATCTGATCTAATACAGATAAGATGCACAGTTCTTTCGGAAATTTGTGAGGCTATTTCTAAATCGGAGTTGTCAAAATCAGCATTTTTCTCCATTTTTTTTTTTTTTTCTCAAAACCATATTTCTACCAAATCTGTTTACAACACAGTGTATCAAAAACATTAAAGTGATATGTGGGAGAAAATGACAGTCCCTTTGGAAAAATTGCAATCTTCATTTTTATCTAGAACTGCATAAGTATACTGTGCACCTCTTTTCGAGCTGATAGTAGGGGTACTTTTTGTACATTGGTACTACTCTATTTAAATGTGAAAAAAAAGTTTTGGCTTTAGTATTTTACTTAAAGCGGGGGTTCACCCTTAGAGGGCACTTTTCCCCCTTAGATTCCTGCTCGTTTTTACTAGGGGAATCGGCTATTTATTTTAAAATATGTGCAGTACTTACCCGTTTACGAGATGCATCCTCTCCGTCGCTTCCGGGTATGGGCTTCGGGAATGGGCGTTCCTTCTTGATTGACAGGCTTCCGAGAGGCTTCCGACGGTCGCATCCATCGCGTCACGATTTTCCGAAAGAAGCCGAACGTCGGTGCGCAGGCGCAGTATAGAGCCGCACCGTCGTTCGGCTTCTTTCGGCTACGAGTGACGCGATGGATGCGACCGTCGGAAGCCTCTCGGAAGGCTGTCAATCAAGAAGGAACGCCCGCTCCCGAAGACCCATACCCGGAAGCGACGGAAGAAGATGCAGCTCGAAAACGGGTAAGTACTGCTCATATTTTAATACAAATAGCCGATTCCCCTAGACCGAACGAGCAGGAAGCTAAGGGGAGAAATTTTTTTTTTTTTACAAATGGGTGAACTCCCGCTTTAATACTGTTATGCCGCGTACACACGATCGGAGTATCCGATGGTCTAAAATCCAATGGATTTTTGCATCGGAATTCCGTTAAAGCTGTCTTGCATACACACTGTCAGACTAAATTCCGACCGTCCAAAATGTGGTGACGTAAAACACTACGACGAGCCGAGAAAAATGTAACATGCCCCCCATGACTGTCTCCGAATAGTATGACTCCAGACTCCAACCACTTCTTTAGAACAATCTCTGGCCAATTCTTCAAGGAAGTCACAACACTCTCCCCACTACTAATCTCAGAAGCCAACACATGGCAGATAATACTGTATTGAATTCCATTACTTGAATGGGAATTCAGTCTGTGACAGCCTTTGGTAGCATTCCATATAATAAATGCTATATGCGGCCGTTCTTTGAGACATCAGGGGCCACATTTAAGCCCCCCTATACCTTGTAAGTTGACAAACACTGTGTTATCGGTATCATAAATCAGTAATTTGACAGGATAACAACTGTTGGGCTTTAGGGATATCCCAGTGCTGGGATTTAGCTTCACATTCATTAGTAGAAAAAGTAAAAAAAGCTACAGAGAGTTTCAAAATAAATTGTAAAGTCTCACAACTATATAAAACATATTAAAAATGTGTATTTTTTTTTTTACATAAGCCCATAGTTTGCTGGTTCTTTTTCCATAGTTTGCTGGTTCTTTTTCCATATATTTCATGCTTTCATCCCACTTACATTTGTTTCTCTGCGAAAAATTTGAGGGAAGTTTATTGCCGACCGAGAGGTCGTAATTGCGTTTCTATAAAACGCAGTAAGCCAGCCTGCAATATAAATGCAAAACCAACCCTGAACAATCTAAGGTCAAAAGTGTTGCATTGTTATCAAGAAGCAGCTAAATTAGAACGACTCTTATTGTCTCGTGTTTCACAAATGTGCTGACTGCTCCAACACCTTCACGAATAATGCTAGCCTCCAGCTAGATGATATTGGGTGAAATATATTGTAGCAATAATTCATAGTAATGGGAATTCAATATCCGCCATGTGTTGCTTTCTGAGATTAGAAGTGGGCGAAGACCGTTGTGTTCTAAACGCATTAAAAAGACATTAGCAAATTAGATTCAATTGCACCTCACAGTGGATTTCCAGCAAAAAAATAAAATAATTTAAGCTGAGCGAGTCGGAGGGCCGGTGCCTCGCGGTGTCCGTCCGCGACGGTCCCTGACAGTCGCTTCTCCCGCTGACTCTGCGTCATTGATCTGACTTATGGCTTTCATAAATGCAATCGTCTGCTAAATGAATGAGCTTATTACTACGCTATGACTTTTTAAACAGTGCTGGTGATAAATGGCTTCCCTTCAAACAGTAATGAACTCTTATACATTTTAAACATTAGATTTTAATAACTTTCTTCTGCTATTCATCCTAACAACTTCCTGTTTGTAATATTTTTCTTTCGGCGGACGGTGATGCATGGCAGGGCCATTTATATCCCGGTACATTATGCTGTTCTGCTAATTCGGGAATACAGCCATTAGGTACCTTCTGCTATATCAAACTCTTTTGTCTTCGGCGAGGTGCAGTGTCTGCAGATCCTTGTGCCTTTCGGTTGGCTTTCGCAGAGTTTTTATGTCGGGGAGCCCAGCAAAATTGTATTTATGAAAAGATCAATAAGCAAAGGTAACACAATTTAAAGGGTCCGTCTTTTTATAAGTGATAGTTTAGCTACAGGTGAACAGTGGTGCACTGAGATCTCCACAGATTCCAGGGCGGAGATCTCAGTTCTTGGCCCTTTTTATACCTTTCTTGTGGGATTTTAGAGCTGTAGACTAGATAGGTGGAGAATTTGATAATAGATATTCTGCCACGGAAGGAGAAGGGGATTTATTCATTTTTATAGTCAAAACTTTTTTTTTTTAACACACATGCTTTTCCACCATACCCTCTGCACTCCTCTCCTGCACACACTGCCTGTCATATCCTTCTCATTCCTCTTCTGAACGTACTGCCCATTATCATACCCTTTACACTTTTTTTTTTTTTCATGCCCATTATGCCTGCTGTCATTCCCTCTACATTTCTGTCCCGCAATACACTGTCCACCACCATATCCTTTGCACTCCTCTTCTACACACACTGCCCATTGTCATACCCTCTGCGCTCCTCTCTTGCACACACTGCCCACCACCATACCCTCTGCACTTCTCCCCTGCACATGCTGGTCACCACCATACCCCCTGAATTCCTCTCTTGCACTTACTGTCCACCGCCATCCCCCTCTGCGCTCCTCTCTTGCACACACTGCCCACCACCATACCCTCTGCACTTCTCCCCTGCACATGCTGGCCACCACCATACCCCCTGAATTCCTCTCCTGCACATACTGTTCACCACCATACCCTCTGCACTCTTCTCCTTCACAGACTGCCTACCAACATACCCTCTGAACACCTCTCTGGCACACACTGCCCACCGCCATACCCTCTGCACTCCTCTTCTGCACACACAGCCCATTGTCATACCCTCTGTGCTCCTCTCCTGCACACACTGTCCACCACCATCCCCTCTGCACTTCTCCCCTGTGCACACTGTCCACCACTATGCCCTCTGAACTCCTCCCCTGCACACACTGCCCATGACCATACTCTCTACACTCCTCCCCTGCACACACTGGCCACGTCATACCTTCTGAACTCCCCACCTGCACATGCTGGTCACCACCATACCCTCTGCACTCCTCCCCTGCACATACTTCCCACCGCCATACCCTCTACACTCCTCTCCTGCACACACTGCCCACCACTATACCCTCCATACTTCTCTCCTGTACATACTGCCCATCTCCATACCCTCTGCACTCCTCTCCTGCACATACTGCCCACCTCCATACCCTCTGCACTCCTCTCCTGCACATACTGCCCACCGCCATACCCTCTGCACTCCATACCCTCTGCACTCCTCTCCCACACACACTGTCCACCACCATACCCTCTGCACTCCTCCCCAGCACATACTGCTCACCATCATACCCTCTGAACTTTTCTTTTGCACACACTGCCCACTATCATAGACATCCATATGGAATGTACTTTTCAAATAATTCACATTTCTTTCCATTCAGTCCTGAGATTTACAAAGCTCTGCCACAGAGCACAGCAAGGATGATGCATCAATTTCTCTGATACAAAAAAAGTAATACAGTGGTACCATCTCCCTACCCCCAGGCTGGGCAGTAAAATAACAGTACCAAACCTCTGAGGTCATCCCTCTGCTCAGCGTGCTCTCTCCTCCTATTAGCTTGCTCCCTTAGTGCACATTTACATGCAGCTCATGTGATTGGCTCCTGGAGTACACCTGTACACAGGATTTAACGAGAATAATACTTACATGGTAACCACTAGTAGTTTTTTTCTTTGCTCAACCCAGCAGGGCCAAATGAAGAAAAAAAATGGACAGCTTTGGAGGAACTGCTGTACTAACTACCCAATGTTAGTACAGCGATCTCCCCTGCTGTCCTGTTTTCTGACAGGGGGCTGAGAGCGCTGATCAGGAGCCTGATCGGCAGACCCTTTTTTGTCATGCCCTATTAACAGAAGCCAGCTGAATGGTTGGCTTCTGTCAGAGCAGCTGCAGTACACATAGGCCGAATGTCAGCCATTTCTATTGAACCAACTGATGCCGCCTGACATTTGGCCCTCCTGTACTAGGCTTAAGTGTGATTCAGGCACTTACACTATCTTTATTAATAAAAAATATTTAAAGTATAAGTTTGCCTTTCTACAGTCCTTCTCCTCCCAAGGCTATAGCCTGGCTGCCAAAAATCCAGTGCCAGTCTGCATACTGCGCTTACGTCCCATGGACTTGAATGGGACATTCCTTTTGCATTACGGATATATCTTATCCAAGTCTATTGGACACGCTTTCACTCCAACACTGGATTGCCTGGCTTCAGACAGAGTGGCAGTCTAGAGCCACGGGAAAATATGAAGAGAAGGACCTGCTAGGGAACTAGGACATTAGGGAGCTAAGGGAATTTTCAAAAAGGTCAACTTGTATTTTAATTTTTATTTTTATTTTTGTTTTTTAAATAAAGCACTCGATTTTTACCGGTTGGGCTACAGACAGCACAAAGAGGTGAACTTGTACTATAATAGTTTTTTAATGAATACAGAGCTGCATTAATATATCCATCTTTTATATCTGCCTGCTAGTTAGCTTTAACACTTTGAAATAAGACTGAAAGTCCTCCATGATCTCTCCGAGGCTCAAGTCACAAGTGTATAACTAGACATGTGCGTTCCCGTTCGTAACGAATGGATTTTTGTACGAATTTGTTAGTTTTCGTACATTCGTATCAATTCGAACATCCGAAAAGCTGAAAGAATCAAAATACGAAAATTACAGAATTACGAATAAGCAAAATAACGAACAAGCGGAAATACGAACGTATGATTGGAGAATCTTACTAAAATACGAAACACCGAAAAAGCAAAAGAACGAAAATGACATCTATAACGAACGATTTGCATTCCATATTTTAAATCCTTTGTCTGTTTGTATTTTCATTCCGTATTTTAAATCCTTTGTCTATTTGTATTTTCATTCGTATGTTCGTATTTTCATTTGTGTTTTTTGTAAATCCGTTTATTTGTCTGTTTGTAAATTTGTGTACTTGTATCCTTCTTTCGAATGGGCACTGGGCAGTGTAGTTAGTGAGTGATTACTTAATATCTTAGCCAATCAGCTTATCTCTTTTGTGCTGAGTCACATTGTACAGTGTAAAGCCTCGTACACACGATCAGACTTCAAACAAACTTTTCCGTGGATTTTTGTCTGAAGGGAGTTGGCCGGACTTTTGAAACCAAAAAGGTTTGTCCGATAGAGCGTACATACGGTTGGATTTTTTGGAAAACGCTCATTTTGACGTTTGTTGGCAAAAAGTCCGACCGTGTGTACGGGGCTTAAGAGAAAGTATATCTTAATATGGATTAGCCGCGTGTTGCTATGTATTTACGAAAGTACGAATCCATTAAACGAAAATTATTATCTAACAAAATTTCGAATTTCGAATCAACGAAAATAAATTAGACAGAATTACGAATCATTCAGTATAAACGAAAAATAAAACTGTTACAAAAATACGAACGGGTCCAAATAGGAAAACTTGCGTCTTTTTACGAAATACGAATAGGTCCGAATAGGAAAACTTGAGTCTTACGAAATTACAAATCTTTACGAATCTACGGAACGAGACGAAACAGAACAAAAAAATAAGAACATTTTTGTTGTGCGCATGTCTATGTATAACCACCTACAGAAAGAGTCCCAGGAATTGACTTAAAAATTGGGGGTGACTGCCAGCCTGAGGACACTTAAGCTGCTTTTGAGAGAGGTACAAGGGCTCACGATGCCCCCTTTAAGACACTTTAACTAATAAGCTACTTTTTTGCATACCATGTGCACCTAGAAAAAAGAAAAGAAAAAACATGCACTGTAGTATAACAATATGAATATTCACCGAGACCTACGGCTGTGTGTTTTATTATGGATGAGAATATGCTGAATATTTAATAGGCTGCTGGGTGGCCAGTCATGGAGATGAAATGCATATTAATTATCCCATTAACAAATTCCAGAGCTGAAGTTGATTAAGGTGAACAGTAGGACAGTAAATTACAAGCCATGGTCCTTCTCGCTATTTATGACTTCTATCTACTGCCTGCATTTAAATCTCATTTGAATCCTGTGGCCGTCAGCATTGCTCATACCTAGTGCTGCACTCCAGTGCTAAGACACTATACCCCAGCCCCCCCCCCCCCCCAAAAAAAAAAACATTTTTTTAGGTGAATATATAACAGTTTAGTTTGATTTTATATTCCTTTAATGTGTTGATTTTTTTCTACCTTTACTTTCACATACTTAAAATTTGTAAGCTGGAAAGTTTAAAAGCAGACTAAAGCCTCGTACACACGACCGAGGAACTCGACGGGCGAAACACATCGTTTTCCTCGTCGAGTTCCTTGTTAGGCTGTCGGAACTTGACAAGGCAAGTTTCTCCATTCCCGTCGAGGAAATAGAGAACTTGCTCTCTTTTTGGCTCGTCAAGTTTCTCGACAGTTTCCTTGACGAAAATGTACACACGACCGGTTTCCTTGGCAAAAAAATATCTCCCAGCAAGTTTCTTGCTGGTTTTTGCCGAGAAACTCGGTCGTGTGTACGAGGCCTTACAGATGGAATTGTGCTAAAGCTGGTGGATATGGAAGGAGGTACTTAGGAATCACCAGTAATGTTCATGAGGGACGAGTGAAGTGATTTCAGTAAAACTACTTATTTTACAGTTGTTGAACTTTTGCTGAAGCAGAAACTCTAAATTTTTGCTCATTGAGCTGCTTAGGAATAATTACTACTTTTTTTCTTAATTTATTAATTTTTTATTAATTTATTATATAATTTATTCTTGATTTAACTTTTATTTTGTAGGGATGGGAATGTTATTGCAGTAGTACTGTTGTGTTTTTTTTTTTTTTTTTATATTTTTAATGTGTATGTAGTCATTGTTTGTGTGCGTATATTTCTATAAAAATAAAAAAATAAATTGAGGCTATCATGGAGCCGGTTTTTGTGCAAAAAATGGGTCAAGGATAAATAAAAGAACTTTTGTAATTTTTAGGAGCCATTTAGAGCCATTGCACCCTTACAAATCACTTTAATTCCACAATCTATTTTGCAATTAAACTTCTTAAAGTTCACAAAATTTCAGGGAAATACTCACATTTGTGCTCCTAACTTCTTTTTGTTTTGCATTATATTATATTTATTGAATGTTTGTTTTGTTTTTTGTTTTTTTTTTATCAAAAGCCTACATCAGACATAGAAAAGTACAAATTGTACAAAGTACAACCAGCAAAGAATAAATAGTCGCTATACCGCCACCGCACATCCTGCCCCAGTGTGAAAGGGGCCTAAATGTGAGACAAAGTGAAAGGGAGTACAGATATACCCATAAGTGGCCTTAGATGGTAAATAACACTCAAATCACAGCTGATACTAATGGGGATCCTTTCAACAGTATATATGTACTCCTAGTTTCCTTTAGGACCCATTCACACCAATAGGTGATTGTTATGCTCTGTATACCGTAACTCAGGCCTCGTACACACGACCGAGTTTCTCGGCAAGAAACTTGCTGGGATTTTTGTTTTGCCGAGGAAACCGGTCGTGTGTACATTTTTCGACGAGGAAACTGTCGAGGATCCCGTTGAGCCAAAAAGAGAGCATGTCTTTTTTTTTTCTCAACGGGAATGGAGAAACTTGCCTTGTCGAGTTCCTCGACAGACTAACAATGAACTCAACGAGGAAACCGATGTATTTCGCCCGTCGAGTTCCTCGGTCGTGTGTACTAGGCTTAACACCTGCTGGTAGGGGTGGTGGAATGAATTGTTACAACACATTGCACTCTTTGTTTTTTTTTTGTGATAAAATGATATTTTGCTCAAATTTATGCACCAAAGCGCATTGCAGTTGGTGCAGAGCGTCACGGTGTACAGCTCTGTGTAAAAATGTATCATGTAAAAAATCATTTTTTTCTGCTAGAAAATTACTTGGAACACCCAAACATGATATTTTTTTTTTAGCAGCGACCCTGGAGAATAAAATGGTGGTTGTTGCAATATTTTATGTCACACCGTATTTTCGCAGCGGTTTTTCAAACACAATTTATTTAAAAAAATACACTTTAATGAGTTAAAAAAATAAAAAAATAAACAGCAAAGTTAGCCCAATTTTTTGTATAATGTGAAAGAAGATGTTACACTGCGAGAATTGTGATCTTTATTCTAAGCACAAAAATTGTGATTTTCATTTTAGCCAGATTCGTGCAGCTCTACTGTGCACTTTGCAAAGTTTGGTTTCACTCTGCAAGTGCGGTTGCTCCAGAGCTTGGTAAATATAAATAAGCAGAAAATCTGATGACTTCCATCATCCAATCATGTGCAAGCAAACATGCTGTTTTTTTCCCTTGCACGTGATTGGGTACTCTGCAAAATGAAGCCTTACCTCATGTAGGCTGTGTTCTCTGTATGTAGTTCAAGATTTTATTCTCAGTGTTGACTGGAGTGGACCTTTAATAGCTCATGAAAAGCAAAAGAAAGAAAAAGTAAGAACAAAACATAAACTGGAACACAGGACATATGGCCCATCAAGTCATCTTTGGCTTCTCAGGAGCAGTGATAATTTCTCCAAATTATGACTATGCCATTGAGATTTTTTTTAGCACTGCGTATCGTAGGAATGAAGTATTTACTATGCGCCTTGCCATTCCCTGAGAGTAAAAAAAACAGCGATCACCTGGGGGAGAATAGAAGGAAAACACATTGCGGCAAGACAGGCTTCTTATCGTCTCTGTGTACAAACAGAGATGCGCCAAGTCGGCAGATGAAAGGGAGAGCATAAAAATGACGGGCAAGGAGGGAGTCGTGAAATGACGACCGCGCTATATAAACGGGAACCGTCTGTTCTGCGGGAACTACCTTGCCATGTTTTATAGGAGAGATAAAAAATGAACTAATTGCAATGGCACTGTTGGAAAAAAAAATCATATATTAGTACAACTGCAGATACAATAAATATGCTTATTAAAGTGCCTTTAATTAATATGATGCTGGGAATCTGCACTGCCATAAGAACAACATAAGTGTCTGTAGGATCGTTATTATGCAGAAGTTATTCATTGTGTTTTCTTTTTTTTAATCTTAGCAGGGGCAAGCATTTTTACTTGTTTGTTTGCCAAGTAGGCAAATACAGTAGGATGGCAATTAAAGAGCAACTCAGTCAGTGTAATGCTAATGTTGCTGAGGCAACATTTTAACTGCTAAGCTTCAGGCAAGGGGCTAAATAAACAGATGTAAGGGATTTTTTTTCACCCACCAAAGGATTTGCATTTCTGTCCATCTAGTCATAATGTTTATACAGCTTTTGTCCCACAGTAGAGCCTTGTCTGGCAGGGCATGAGACCTGATTTTTTTCTGTTGTAGTTCAATACCCATGTGCAGGTCTTGTCCCTCCCTCAGCTTGTGATTGGACAGGGAAAGGAGAAACAGCAGAACAATGAGCTCATCCCTCTACCACTCTGCTCTACATTAGCAGACATATTAATCCATTCTGAGCTGCATTCATTTGTGTCCTTCATATCTGCCTGTGGTTCAAATTCAAAGAAGGCATGGAATGTAAGCCCATTTAAAAGGGGCTTCCTATTCTAAACTTTTGAGAAAAAAAGAAGAAAAAAAAATGTACCTTTTTCCGGACTTTCTTAGTGAAGGAAGTGGTGTCACTATCCCACCCTCGATGATGCTTCAGCCAATCAGGTTACTGATTACCAGAATCAGATTACCTGATTGGCTGAGACGCCTGTCAGTCTTATCCAAGGAATGCACCGCTGGTACGTCCCAAGGATAAGCATTCAGGAAGCCGACTACAGCCTATCAGAGCCGCTGGCTCTGATAGGCACTTCCACACAGCCAATCAGCTGCCGTTATTCAGCTGGCCGGCGCTCAACATCCGGCCAGCTGAATAGTGGTCGGCAGTGGCGAAAATATATAGATTCATGCAATGTACGAATCTATATATTTTAGTGGCTGTGCGAGAGCCAGATGGAGCGGCGCTCCAGTGCCTTCTTTGGACGAACCGCTCCTGCCCACATCACTGAATGCTGATTCCCAATCACTTAAAGTGGTTCCCTAACTGTTGCTCACTAAAGATAGGAAGAGGATGATCTCGAGGGTGTACGCTAGGCTACTATGTTCCACAAATGATGCTTCTAAACTTCCTTGTAGAAAGGGGTGGAAAACGGATCTGGGTCCCAACGACGGAGAACAATGGGATTTATGCTTAACGTCTGCTCCATTGGTATCGGTTTCTGCTTCGCACAATTTGTCACACTTATTCTTACTGCATAGAGTGTACAGAACACCTTCTAGACTTCATAAAGGGGCGTCAGAGACTCTGCGTTGTGTCAAAAATGTTGCAGACATGATGGAGATTTATTGCATATGATGTTGAAATGCCCAAAACTCTTCCGGTACTGGCACTATGTTCTATCCACTATATCTTTGGTATTTCAATTTCCGATTCCTCATGACCCTGTCGTTTATCTGCTTGGTGCCTTGGAGATCCCCTCACTTTTGCCAAATGGCCATACTGCAATTTTGCGTTTATTATACATAGCTCACAAGGCGATTGCGGGTCTTTGGATAACTCCGATAGTACCAACGGGAGAACGATGGGTATAACTGATAAACAGTATGCTAATACGTGAAAAACTCACCTACCAGCATAGAAATGTCCTTAAAAAATTCTACTCAATGTGGCAACCTTGGCTGGATACCCCAGGATTGGGTCCAGCCCAGCTGGTGAAAGACAGACTTCTACAAAAGTGATCTAGTAGATCTAGAGGTAAAGATAGTCTGGTAGAATTGATTCTTAGTTTTTTATAGTAGATGTTCCCAGAAGACATATGGTAGATACTGACATATATGTTCTGGGGAGGAAATGGTGTTCTTTTCTTTTCTGCCTACCTTTTGCATTATTTTTCACAGTTCTGGAATTTTGAGCTGAAATATTATACATTGACGTTGGGATATGGTACAGCATTATTTATGAGTATGCCAATATTTCTGTACGGGATGGAGATATTTCATTCTTTAGCTTTTTGTATATGAAATGATATGTAACAGAGCATGTACTTGGTCTTCTTTTGGCTGCACAAGAACTGTGAATAACTGTATCTCTTTTTGTTTTTTTAATAAATTTATTTTTTGGTAAAAGTGGTTCCCCAAAGTATGGTTCAGTGAGGTCTTTGGGCTTTTTATGCAGGTGTAAAGCCACCTGATCACATCTATGGACTGCAGAAATACATTAAGGTGCTTTTATGAATGAATAGCATTGCACCACACAGAGTAGCATTCTACATTCATTGTACTAATATGAGATAATGCTCACATTGTACTACCGTGTTTCCCCGAAAATAGGCCCGGGTCTTATATTAATTTTGACACCCAAAAACACACTAGGTCCTATTTCTGGGGTAGGGCTTGCCATTTAGTGCTTTCTGTTGGCCCTCCTGTGCTCTCTTACTCGCTCCAAGCTTTGCAGGGGGGGGCCAATTTATCCAGCTGACAACTAGGAGAAGAGGAGAGCTGTGGGAGGTCAGCTGGGCACCGAGCGGCGCTATAGGAAGGCATCTCACTAAACTATACCACAGAAACACACCCTCCACACAACACTGAAATAGAGAGGATTCCATCAGTCCCCAATCACTTAAAACTAGGGCCTATTTTGGGGGTAGGGCTTATATTGCAGCCCTCCTGGAAAATCGGGGTATGTCTTATTTTCAGGGTAGGTCTTACTTTCGGGGAAACACGTATCAGCACAATGCAAAAGGGGCATTAAAGCTGAGTTCCAACTTTCATCTCATTAGAACCGAATGGAATAATCAAGAGAATTTAATACATGGCATATTATGCCATACTTTACATAGTTACATAGTAGCCTGGGTTAGTTAGGTTGGGGAAAAAAATCCATCTAGTTCAACGAATAGAAAAAATTAAAATGGAAAACCTCTCAATACACAATTCTATACCCACATTTGATCCAGAGGAAGACAAAATAAAACCCTCATGAAGCATGATCCAATTTGCTCCAGCAGGGGAAAAAAATCCTTCCTGATCCCCCAGCAGGTATCTAGATATTCTCTGGATCAGCAATCCCTGGTGTTACTACCTATGAATGTTAATATCCAGTTATATTTTGTGCATTTAGAAATGCATCCAGCTTATAAAACAATCTACTGAGGTGTCCAGAACTAGTTTGTGAGGGAGTCTGTTCCACTTTCCAGTACTCTATTAGTTATAATAACTATTAGAAAACCAGAGTGACCCCATTAAAAGAAAGTGAGAAGAACCCCTATGTAGAGGATACCCTCGTTGTATATGAACCCAGGATTCCACTATTGTAGGGCAGCGTTGATCACAGAGCCACCCTGAGAATATATTCCATATCGTAGCTATGATGTGCATCTAATTGCTGTCTCATTGTGAACACTTCAAGTCAGATAAGTGGTATAGCAAGAGAATCTGGTACACAGGAGTTACAGAATAAACGTATTGAGTGCTTGACAGTTATTGCTGTTGCTCTTTTTATTTGTTATTTTTGTTTTCTTTTATTTTGCGTATTTTTTTTATCTTTTTTTCAGCAATCAACATCTATGTAGATAGAGTGAAAACAAAGAGAGAAAACAGCTGCGGTATATAACGGTGGTAGAAAATAGTTTTGCATCGCTAAGCAACCCCCACCTCGATCGGGAGAAATGAAAACATGCAGAGGAGGGGAGAGAAAGAAGAGATTAGAACAGAATCATTACGACAACTATTCAGGACAGATGTAAAGAATTTAAGACACTTTACTGCAGCGAGGAGAGAGTCCTTAAAGAGGAGCTCCAGGCTCCTTCAGAAAAAAATAAAAATCAGCAACTACAAATACTGTAGCTGCTGACTTTCAATATAAAGACACTTGGGATCTCGGCGAGCCGAAATTTCCCATTGAACAACGAGGAAATAGAGAACATGTTCTCCATTTCCTCGCCGAGATCCTCGTCGGCTTCCTCGGCCAAAAGTGTACACCCGCCGGTTTCTCGGCAGAATTCAGCTCCGATGGAGTTTCTGGCTGAATTCTGCCGAGAAACTTGGTCGTGTGTACGGGGCCTTACCTGTCCAGGGATAACGCGATGTCGGCACCCCAAGCTGATTCTTCAATTGGCTTTGGGTGCAGGCCCCTGCATCCGTAGTAAGGGAAACAGGAAGTCAATGGTCCCGTTGTCTTCTTGGACCTGTGAGACCTGGAGAATGTCGTACATTGGTAATCTTACCTGGAAGTGGGGAAAAAAGGGTACCTGCCGACCCCCGCCCCCCCCCCCCCCCCCAAAAAAAATTGCCTAATGTTGCATTTGGGGGGGGGGGTGCAAACAAGCAGAGCTTCCCCTTTTGAGTGGAGCAACACTTTAGAGAGGACCTGTGCTGTGGAAACTGTGGAAAGCCAGGCAGAGGGCAAAAGTCTAGTCAACAGTATTGCCTGTGGTCTCCCCGCAGCTGATCTTTTCCACATTTCTGACATTTACTAAAACTGGAGAGTGCAAAATCAGATGCCGCTCTGCATAGAAACCAATCAGCTTCCAAGTATTTTTTTAAAGCTTAATTGAACAAGCTGACGTTATAAGCTGATTGGCTGCACCAGATATTATACTCTCCAGTTTTAGTAATTTAGTAGTACCTCTCTGAGTGGAGGTGGCCATCTTGATACAGGAGCAGGCCTATGCTTCCTCATGTCAACATGCCTCTCCCCCTTAATGAGGAAAGGTTAAGTTAGCACAAATCCAGAGAATGAATGATGTAGAAGAAGGGAGACCCTTGTACTGCAGGTCCACCTCTGGTATGCTAGTGATATCACCAAATCTCATGAGAGGTAGCAGTGTCTTAGATCAGTGGTTGCCAACCACAGACGGCGCATTGTGTGTATAAGGTATCTCAAATTCATGTTGGTGGTCTGCCGGATGCAAACTTGTGAGTTTAGTGGTCTGTTAGGTCGGAAAAGTTGGCGACCACTGCCTTGGATGATCTCACACTGCAGATATATGGCTAAGGAGCTGCAGGCACAGGAGTGCCTAGGAACACAATAAGTGTTATACTATTATTGCATAAAGGATTCAAGAAGAGTATATATTTCTCTGGGTACTGTTTGGGAACTATTAACATATGTAGATGTTTCCTATAGGATAGAAAAATCTTCACTTTTGTGTGTGTGTGTTTATGTAATTATCCTTCAGGTATTCCTTACCCATAGGGGTTGATATGCTTAACTTGGAGAGTGTACAATCGGGTACAGCTGTGTATAATAGCCAATTGGCTTCTAATTTTAGCTTGTTCAATTAAGCTTTAACAGAAAAAAAAATGGAAGCTGATTATAATTATAATCTATTTAGAGCTTCACCAGATTTGCACTCTCCAGTTTTAGTAGATCCCCCACCCCCCACATAGTGAACATTTCATTTTTATTATATATATTTTTATATTTTTTTTGTATATATCTACCTGATCTTCTATGTGTTGTCCCCTATGGTGCGAGGGCCTAGGGGGTGCGCTGGTCGGGTAGATCAATTCTGACATTTTTTTTGTGTGAGGCCACATTGAGAAGATCCACAGAGGTCATGGTTTAGTCAAGTATAGCCTAATAGCAAAATGTTTACTAGGGGTTCTATGGATTTTTCTTTTGGAAATAATTTTAGCTTGAGTTGAATAGCATTACTCCATAGTCTGTTTACCAGACCAGTATGACTTAAAAAGAGGTCAACAGCTTGTTTTTTTAATCACACAGGCATGCGCCAAATTCTGCCCCAACCTTGGCCCAGGGGTGTTGCTAGGTCTACAAAGGATCCGGGTCTAGAGCCCATAGCAGTGAAGTAAAGAAAGTCATACGGTTGGGCGGGCATACACATGTTTATGTATATGTCTTCTGTCCCTTGCACCCCACTGTGGTGCCCTCTGTCCCCTGCACCCCACCACACAAACACACACTGTAGGTAGAACTCTCCTACCTTACAAAGGTGTACAGCAAGCAGAGTATCTGAGATCGGCATCACAGGGCTGAATGCGAATAGGAACTACTTAAGTTAACTTTTCACATTAACAGGCTGGTCATTGGTTGGCAGGATTGCCCGGCAACCAATAACTTGCCGTTTACCTGAAAAAAGTTAACTCCTGCGGTTCCCTCCCCCATCCAGCCCTGTGATACTGGCCGCTCGCTGCTGTCCAATGAAGAAAACAATGGCGAAAATGTCCGCAGGCTGGGTGACCGCATTCAGCAGTGATGGGCCTGGTGCTGGAGACTCGGGGCTATGGTCCCCAGATTAGGGGTTATAGCCTCAATAGCCACCCCCTAGCAACGCCTCTGCCTTGGCCCACTCCCATAGCAGCTGCTGGGACAAATGTGGACACTGCAGTCAGAGCTTTAGAATGTCAAGGAACTAGACCCTCTCCTATTGACATCAGCATATCCATGCCATTAAGATGAATCTGCAGACCATAACACCTGCTACATATGGAAAAGTTGATAGGCAATGGCTATAGGACTACAAACATGTGTTTTGCAAAAAAGTTGTCACTAAATGGAATTTTTCTTCTGTCCTAAAGTTGGGAGGTACGTATGTCATCCACTCTTTAGGCACATTTACCCCTTTAAATTTGATTAGGTTTGTTTGCTGATACAGTCTAATAAGGCATGGCTTGGGAATAGCCTACTCCATCAGGCTGATGTCACCGTGACAGCTCCCGAGATTCAATTGCAAATCAGATGAAATGGTATCATGTAATGGCGTGTGAGAGATAAGGGCTGAGAACATAGGGGGGTTATCAATGTCCTCTGGCGAGCTGTCACAACACACTATTTCCAGCATTATCGCTTGATCTTGTCTGAGCCTTGTAATGTTCAGTGATAAAATGATACACCCATATGGAATGCCGCACAGGTCAACTCTAAATGGATACAGTGGGTCAGAATTTTCATTTGTATGGTAATGAACAGAGCAAACATGCCATGATTTATGGGGGGGAACTAAGCAGGAAAAAGGCCTAGCCCTTTGCAATGTGGTGCTTATGAGAGAGAATGTCTATCCTGTCGTAGAAAATGAGATCTTGTAAACCAGCAATTTTGTTATCTTATTTTCTGGCACTCATGTGCATGGTTCCTGGGATGGAGGAAAATCATTTGATTGTTGTGGAAATAATGGCATACATACTAACAATCAGAGACATTGCACGTTCACCTCTCATATGCTGCTGTATATCTGGAGTTCAGGTAAAATGAGCTCTATCTAAAATTGTCCACAACTCCTAGATATCCAAATATGACTTGCATATATCTAAATCACTTCCACTTTGTATGGTATTTCATGGCTAAAGCCCTGCACACACGCTCGATTTTCTTGGAGGTAAAAAGTCAGCTGAGAAAACCGAGGGGAAAGCCGAGAACCCGGCAGGAAAACTGCCATGGAGCTTTGGCCGGGAATCCCGGCCGTGTGTATGCTCCATCGGCAATGCCTCGTAGTCTTTCCCATAGGTAAGTAGTAGATCTGGGGGAGAAAAAAACGCCGGGAATCCCGACGGGAAAATTGAGAGCAGGTTCTCTATTTTCCCGACGGGATTCCTGGCTATTTTCCTGAAGGGAATCATACACACGTCTGGTTTTCCCGGCCAAAACTCTCCTGGCAGTTTTCCCGACGGGAAAAACGGTCGTGTGTACGAGGCTTCAATCAATCTATCTGCTCTTCCCTTTCAGATTCAAATTTGCTCTCCAAAAACGGCACACACATCTTTTTTTAAAAAAAATTGTAGACAATCGTAACTACTCCACTACTAATTTTAGTGTTTGAAGATTTCGGCTTTTTAGGCTTCGAGGAAGAGGCCTCCATGTTTGATGTAAAAACTTTGCTGCATGGCACCTATGAAGGCCAAAGATTGATATGTGAGTTTGAGGTGGAGGAACTTGACTGGCCTGCACAGAGTCCTGATCTCAACCTGATAGAACACCTTTGGGTCTTCTCGTCCACATCAGTGCCTGACCTCACAAATGTGCTTCTAGATGAATGTTTAAACCTTCCCATAGACACACTTCTAAACCTTGTGGACAGCCTTCCCAGAAGAGTTGAAGCTGTTATAGCTGCAAAGGGTGGGGCAACTCAATATTGAACCCTACAGACTAATGCCTTGTACACACGATCGGAATTTCTGTTGGGATAAACTCATTTCAGATAGAATTCCGTTCAAGCTGTCACACCAAGTTCCGACAGTCAAGTACGCGGTGACGAACCACACTATGACGAGCCGAGAAAAATGAAGTTCAATGCTTCCGAGCATGCGTCGACTTGATTCTGAACATGCACTGTTTTTTCCCTGTCAGAGTTCCATACAGATGAATGGAATTTCCAATAGAAATTATTTCCGTCAAAAAAAAAAAAGAGAACATGTTCTCTTTCTAAGTCCGTTGGAACGTCAGAAGGAAAAATTCCGATGGGGCACACACACGGTCGGAATATCCAATGAAAAAATTCCTTCAGACTTTTTTCATTGGAAATTCCGATCATGTGTGCGTTAGACTGGGATGCCATTAAAGTTTATGTGTGTGTAAAGGCAGGTGTCCCAATACTTTTGACAATATAGTGTATACTGCGTGCCACCACAAATACAGAAGTGTTGGAACTGGGACCATTGTACCTCAAAGGTTAAAATGGTTCTAAAGGATCAAGTTTTTTTTTTTTTACCTTCGGGCTCTCTTGGGACTCTCCCTTCTCATTGGCTGAGACAGCAGTGGGAACCATTGGGTCCTGCTGTTGTCAATCTCAGCCAGTAAGCCAATGAGAAGAGGGGGGCGTCACCAAGCCATGGCTCTGTGTGTGAACAGACACGCATAGAAGTTGCTTGGGAGCGAGCCTGCTTACATGCCCCCAGAGCAAGCTGTTTGCTATGGGGGCACTTGGCAGGAGGGAGGCGCCAGGAGTGCCAGCAGGGGACCCCAGAAGAGGCAGAGCGGGGCTGCTCTATGCAAAATCACTGCACAGAGCAGGTAACACCATAACAACTTGTGATCCTGTCATAAAAGTGCTTGTCCGGGCACTTCTTGTTATAGTGTGACAACACCTGTCTGGCAGTTATGTCCCTGTGATGTCACCTTATCACAAGGGCTTTCAACAGAGACAACAAATGACCATTAAAACACACACAAAACCTGTGTTCCTGCACCGCGTTGAAAATGCAATTTAGGTGCGATCTTCAATGGGTGTCAATGTTAAGTGAAATACACCCCAAATTCAGGTCAAAAATGCAATGCATTTTCATGCACTGTATTCATGGAACAGAAGTTTCATATGATGAGCTTGCAGTAGGTTTTCTAAAGTAATGAATTTATTTCTTTTGGTAAAGGTTCAGTGCGATTCAGCCCATTCAAAATGCATGGGCTCAGATCTCACTGCATAGCACCACATGCAAATCACACATTCCTGGTGTGAACTGGCCCTACAAAAATGCCCATATAGCCATAGCTGGAGTGCACATAGACATGAAGTGACTGCAAAGAGCCTGTGGGAGATCAGCTTTGCTGAAATGCAGCAAAATATAAAAAATATATATATGTCATTTAATGAATGACTGTTTATCATTTAAATAGTTTATTAAAAATCAGGCAACTTTTTTAATATGCAGTGCTTCAAGAAACAAAATGCCTTTCAATTAGAACTTAGAAAAAACATCAAACGTTTATGTTATTTAAATTGAGTTTACATTTAATTTATGTAGAGAACTGCATATCCACAAACACATGTGTACTTAGGGGTTGTTGCGAAAAAAATATAGCCTACTTATTTCAAATACTATTTCTGACTGTAATTCCTGATTTCACCAACAGGTGATGCTGCAGGTGATAGGAAAAATAAAAACTCCCGCTCCTGGTAAAGAATTGTTATATTAAGGTGTTCCTAGTGGGGACCACATTCAGATCCCATCCATGGCACATTATTTACTATGCATTCTGCTGTGACTCTGTGCCATTTTGGTACAAATACTAATTGTATCTCCCCATCATAAAGTGCTAATAAATCAAGACATTGAAATATTAAAATGACATTTGCTCCTGAAAAGAGAACTTGCATTGCATTCTAATACTACATAATTTAATTATCAACCACAGAACATATTAATATTTCACATTCCTTGTGATTTGTTTGTGTACTGGGACTTTTGGGGATGTCTAGAAAGAAAAAAAAAATCAAGTCTGAGATGAGGCCGGAGAGATGTAATTACAGAGAGCCTATAATTAGCTGTGCTAGACCTCTGAGATCATGTAAATCGCAATCTTGGTGTAATCTAATACAATGTTAAGGATCAGCGCGGGCTGCAGCTGGGGATATCTGTTCAAATGAATCCTGCAAAAAAAAAATTAATAAAAGAAAAGCTCTGCCTTTTAAAGGGGCACTCCAACCTGACGTGGATAACATTCACACTGGGCACACCCTACCTGTCCAGCAGTTGATATTGGCATTCTGGCAGTCTGGTTGCCAATACAGCATCTGCTAAAAAAAAAAAAAAAAAAATTGGAAAGCTGAGCATTTTAAATAATTTGTTGACTTACCACCACCTTTTCTAAATTTTTCTTGCCCAATCTGTAGACGTGACACTAATTTTAAGACTACATTTTTTATCATAAATATTGCTATAGCACATGAACTCTTGGAGTTCATTGTTACTGACACCTCAAATGTGGCTAGCAAGATGTGCGTTCTTACAGGCGAAAAACCGTGCAAAAAAACAAAAATCCAAGAAGATTGAAGCCCAAAAAGTTGCATGAGCTTCTTTGCTGCTTATGTTGAGTGATTGAAATGAATGGGCTGCCTATAGGCTTGCGCACAGTGTGCCCCAGGACAACGTCATATTGAGACGAAACATGTCGGATGGAGGATGGGCTGCAGTTGGAGCCGGCCGGATTTTTTTATATGCACAATTCCATAGTACTTGATGTAAGTGCAACTGTTTTTAAAGCGGTGTTCTGCCGACAAAATTATAATTAAGAGTCAGCAGCTACAAATACTGCAGCTGCTGACTTTTAATATATGGACACATATGGACCTATCCTGGGCGGCCGCAATGTCGGCCCCCGAAGCTTCACTTTCTTGTTCCCTACTGTGCATGTGCAAGTTGCACTGCGCGATCCCACTGGCCCCTGCTGTCTTCTGGGACCCAGTGTGTTTCCCAGAAGACAGCGGGGGCGAAGGCGGCGCCGGATCTGGCGTAAGTCGCCACGGATACTGCAGCGATCTATGCCCAGAAGTGGGAGCAAATACCTGGATTACACAGGTATCTGATCCCCCCCCCCTCATCCCTGAAAGGTGCCAAATGTGACACCGGAGGGGGGAGGAATACGATCAGCGGAAGTTCCATTTTTGAGTGGAACTCCGCTTTGAAAGCAATACAATTTTAAAGGATTTTATGCTATGGCAAGGTTTATGTTTTCTTGGAAAGCCTATACGAACGAATATCTTTAAAGTGGTGGATCCCGGTATTATGACCATTTATTTTTCGTATGAATACAAAGGCCCCCGGCATTTCATAAGGTGGAGGCTTACACTTTAGACTACGCACGTTTTGGTGACGGATGGTGTATATATTTTTTGGATGGACATTGTCACTATATGGACTTTTATAATATATATATATATTTTTTTTTTTTCACAAATTTAGGATATCATGATACAAGCAACTTTATAGTGGTTGAAATTTATACTGTGTATCTTACAGATAAGTTGCAGCTGTACTGTTTTTTATTGTTTAATGAATAGCATGTGTAATGCCGCGTACACACAATCGTTTTTCAGCATGTCCAAAAAACAAAGTTTTTCCAACTTCATCACTAAAACGACATTGCCTACACACCATCGTTTTTAAAAAATTATCTAGCAAAGCGCGGTGACGTACAACACGTACGACGGCACTATTAAGGGGAAGTTCCATTCGCCTTTGGGCTGCTTTAGCTGATTCCGTGTTAGTAAAAGACGATTTGCCCTTTTCTGTCTGTTACAGCGTGATGAATGTGCTATCTCCATTATGAACGATAGTTTTACCAGAAAGAGCGCTCCCGTCTCATAACTTGCTTCTGAGCATGCGCAGGTTTTTTACGTCGTTTTAGCCCACACACGATCATTTTTTACAACCCGAAAAACGACATCTTTTAAAACAACGTTAAATGCAGCATGCTCAAATTTTTTTTTTTGCCCGTTTTTTAGAACCTGAAAAATGATGTGTAGCCCACACACGATAATTTTAAATGACGTTTTTGAAAAACTATGTTTTTTTCATGCCGAAAAATGATCGTGTGTCTGCGGCATAACTCTCAGTATGAGATGGACAGAAATTCAAATGCTGTGGTGGGTACACCACATGACTAAGCACTGAAGCTACAGTGCGAAATGTTAGCTTTTGTTCCAATTTTTTTGCTGTGGCATGTTTATTTTGTGATCGATTTTAATTAAAAGAAAATTTTTGGAGTGCAGCTGTCCAAGTTTCCTTCGTATTTTTGCATCACTATTGCATTGCCGGCACCCATGGTTTGGTTCCAGTGAGGAGGTTCTTTGAAGACTACTGAGCAGTTATTTTCTCTCTCTATGTTGCATTAGTAGCTTTACTTTGGTAGAATTATTCTTTAACTACTTTATGACCTGAGAGCTTTAATGCCCACTCATCGCATGTATGCATCTCTGGGTTGGCCGATGTACAGTATATGTGCAGAGAGCACGCTCAGGCCTCGTACACACGGCCGAGTTTCTCGGCAAAAACCAGCAAGAAGCTTGCTGTTTTTTTTTTTTTGCCGAGGAAACCGGTCGTGTGTACACTTCAACGAGGAAACCGTCGAGGATCTTGTTGGGCCAAAAAGAAAGCATGTCTTCTTTTTCCCCCGACGGCAATGGGAAAAGTTGGCTCGCCGAGATCCTCGGCGGCTTCACAAGGAACTCGACGAGCAAAACGATGTGTTTTGCCCGTCGAGTTTCTCGGCCGTGTGTACGAGGCCTCACTGTGTACCTCCAGCACAAAGACCAAAATGTGGAAGGCAGCTCTTGGTCCGGGCTAACGATCTGTAGCTGGTGGAACTGGTTTCCAATCGTGTGACCACTGAACATTCATTTTTTGTTCTTCAATTTAACTTCAAGGGCACAGATGTGAGTCTTAAAAAAAAAAAAAAAACAACTCATGTCTTCACTTTATTTTCATACACAAACTTGTTATATCAGTAATTTCTTTGAGTCTTTTTTTTTTTTTTTTTTGGTGTAAAATAATGTGCTTTTATCTGAGAAATGTTACTGTTGGAGAACCTTGCTACTCCTAACAATTGCTTGTTCCAAGGATGCAAGAATTGATGAGTGATTGCATTTAAGTTATTCTTTTCAGAGTCTTAAGCTGATTGCTCCATGCTCTGGAGTTCCATTATGGAAATATGCTAAATAAAGATGCATAATAAACCCACTGTATGTACGGGCGAGCCAGAGACAAAGGAGCAAACAGTCTTATCCCTAATGGGATGTGAGGCCCCCGAGTCGCTCTCTCTGGGGACAGCGGGGCAAGGAAAATATTCTGCGGTGCTCTACGGAAAGCGATGACAACACAGCGTCTGCAGTTATTTTTTTTAGGATTTGCACTGTACCATCAAGTGGTTCTGATGCATCTGTCACACTTGATTAAAATTAAGCTGAATGCAAATATCAAAGTTTGCCCTTTTTTAGACATCTATTATGCTTATTTAATGATCCGCAGTATAATTCTGGGCTTAAACTTTTCAGTGTGTTGATGTTTACAGCTGAACTGTAGCCACGTAGATAATTGTTATGTAACACAGCTGGACTAGTGTTTTTTTTCTGAAAATGTCATGTCTGTTTTCATTTTCCCCCATCCCCAACTTTTTCATCAAAATTAATAGCACAACTATCCTCTTCTCCAGTCATGCCAGGGTGCTAGGTATAATCCAATCTCTCCTCATGATCCATATCCAATCACTGTCCAAATCCTGCTGTCTTTAGCCCTGTAACATTTCCAAAACTTGCCCCTTCTTAACCCATGACACCAACAAGGTACTTGGTTATGTCTTGTTTGAACTGTTTTTTTTTTAATCAACAACATGTTTATTAAATACAAACAGTTTGACAATCCCAGACAAGGTGGTACACCTTGTCCGTCTCGATCGTACATCTTGATCTTGCACAAGAGAAAAAAAATAATACATGCGTACAGATACTCAAATATAGATATGAGAAGTGCCATTTAACCCATCTCCAGCATACCATCTACACAAGGAATCAGTAACGTTGCCCACTCAGAAAAAGGTATTATCGAAGAGGTCTATCGTAATTGAATACAAGTCCTATTCCTATGGCCTAGAAATAGTCTCTGGTATACAAGCTCCCTTGGGCTAAGTCCAGGGGTATCAAGCCACGGTCCCACCACCTTTTCAATTATTTCCGCAGCCCCTGCGTAGGTAAATATGGCTTTCTAAAAGTAGCAAGTTGCCTACAGAGGTTACCCGAGGTCTCGACTGTTTGAACCCCCTTCTCGTTGGCCTACCTCTACACAGGCTATGCCCTTCTGCATCTGGAATGCAATGCCAGGCTTTTACACCTTACCAACCACTAAGTGTCTACCATCCCTTCACTGGCTTCTGAATGCCCAACAAATACAATGCAACATACAAAGCCATTCACAATTATGACCCAAGCTCCATCACCAAGTTTGTCTCCAAATATCATCCAAACCGTCTACTCTACACCTTCAGGATATCATTCTCTCTAGATTTCTTGTCTGTCCTCCCATGGTAACATTCAGGACTTCTCTGGAGCCTCTCCCATCTTCTGGAACTTCCTATCTCTCAACTATCTCCTACTCTGTCCGACTTAAGACAATCCCTGAAAACACATCAGGAAAGCTTATACCACCTTCACCTAAAATGTTTTACTTTTTCCATTAAGTCGTTCTCTCACAATTATCACCTATCCTATTGCATCACTTTCCCTTAGATGGTACACTCTCACAAGCATGGCCCTGGTAACCTTCTTGTCTTGAATTGTTTTGAAACGGTACTATCTCCCTTTATTTTGTAATGGAAAGATGCTGGTGCTATATAGTAATAATAATAATTCTTTACCTTTTATTGCCTCCTATTTCTGTTCATGAATTGGTTCTTGCCAAGCCCTCTGACTGTAGAGTGGTAATACTGTGAAAATGATTCAGGAGAACACAATGGCTATGCTCTATCAGTATGGTGTGCAAATGTAATGCTGCTGTAGAAAAGTCACTATCAGTAGAGCATTGTAAATAAAGTTTCATCAACATAATTGTGAACCAGAAATATAAATATTACTTTACTGGTGCTGACCGGTCAGCTTTAATTAAAAAAAGATTCAAGACACATAAGAATCTTCTTTCTTATAATTCAAATTTGTAACCGATCTTGCGTGATGAAAGATTACATTTCTGTGTAGAAAGTCTTGATAGGTTTAGCGGTAGATAAAGGCATCAGTTTGTCACCTCTGCCTGTGTTTTTTGCCAGTTTTTTACTTAAAGGAGATTTTTAGGGTCTATACAAAAAAACACACATGCTGAACTCCCCGAGTGCTGTGAGTCAGAGCCAGCTGTCAATCAGGGCTCTGGGTGGAGCCTGGAAATATGGTCAGGATCCATCTAGAGTCTGGAGCAGCTCTGTGATGTCCAACAGTAGGCTTTAGCCCGCTGTCGGCTGATTTAGGAGAACAGGAGAGCACAAGTAAGTATACTCCTGTGACCCACAAAAGAAGTACAGTAAAACCTTGGTTTGAGAGTAACTTGGTTTGAGAGCGTTTTGCAAGACAAGCTACATTTTTTCATAAATTTTGACTTGATATACAAGCAATGTCTTGATATACAAGTAGTGTCATGTATAAAAAGTATATAAAAGAGAAGCAAGGTGCCTCTTAGTGTAGCAATATGGTTACATTTAATGAAGGTACAACATTTAGCAACATATTGGTACACTTAGAGGCGCCTCTCTTCTCTTTTATACTCTGTAGCCCCTGCTGGATTTTGCTTCTAATGCCATTTGTGAATGGACATTTTATGGTTACACAACCTTGCTATAATTTTTTTATATGGACTATAAACTGAAGGACCTATGAATAGATGGTCGTGGAACGAATCGTTTGAGTTTCCATTATTTCTTATGGGGAAATTTGCTTTGATATACAAGTGCATTGGATTACAAGCATGTTTCCGGAACGAATTATGCTCGCAATCCAAGGTTTTACTGTATGGCCAAAAAAGCACATTAGCATTCAGAGTATCTCAAAATGCAGAGCTATTTTTATAGACTGATCAGTATAAGAGCCCACATGTAGTAAAGAAACTCTTATACTGGTTAGTCCTTACAAATTACACCACACACTGGGCATTGCACTGGCATGTTTTTATAGGGATTGTTGCACCTCGTGGTTGTGGATAGATTGGTATGGCTAGCACTCGGTACAAAGAACTGTGAGATCGGGCCCTTGGGATATCTGAAGCTTACATATACTTGTTAATACTGGCCGGCTTCCATATGAAATTATATCCTGAAAAGCTGACATAACTAGGGTGCAATAAATGTGACAATGACACCAACGTGGTAATATGTTAGAATGAGTAATCAGTGAAAAGCTTACAGCCCTGTCTATGTAAATTTGTCTGAATGTCTCTAATTTCTAGGTGTAATTTGCTCTAAGAAGTTGGAATTTAGCAGTTTTAAGAGTCGCCTCTGATTACGTGTGTGCAGCCTGCTTGTGTGAGTCTGATAATTAGGCAAAGGTTTTTTAGCAGGACTCAAGTTGAAGAGGAAGCTTCTAGTAATCTTCACTTTCTTTAATTGTGTTGTGTTTATGGGGTCCTCTGCTCCCATCTTCCAGCCACTTCCCTTACTAATAATGAAGCAATAGATGAGAAGCAGGGCGGCTATGTTTTCACCTTGCCCACGTGTCTGTGTGATATACATAAGATGATATTCAGCACTTCTTACATTCAGTGCTGTCTTCATGCTGTGATGATAATATAGTGTGAGAGGCACCAATTAATTAAAAACATAGCTAATTAAGAAAAGTTCCATGTATGTTTTATATAAGCAGTATCTTCCACAGTGAATATGCAGCCAAAAGTTTTTTTTTTTCTACTTTTTGAGTAGAAAAGACATATAACTTCTGTTGCACTCTTTAGTTTTAGTAAATAACTCCCTAGGGTTAGGCTTTAATTCACATCTTGGCCGAGGACACTATCTGCAAAGAGTTTATATGTTCTCCCATGTTGGTAGGTTGGTTGGCCCTAGTATGTGTATGTACAGTTGTGGCCAAAAGTTTTGAGAATGACACAAATATTAGTTTTCACAAAGTTTACTGCTAAACTGCTTTTAGATCTTTGTTTCAGTTGTTTCTGTGATGTAGTGAAATATAATTACACGCACTTCATACGCTTCAAAGGCTTTTATCGACAATAACATGACATTTATGCAAAGAGTCGGTATTTGCAGTGTTGGCCCTTCTTTTTCAGAACCTCTGCAATTCGACTGGGCATGCTCTCAATCAACTTCTGGGCCAATTCCTGACTGATAGCAACCCATTCTTTCATAATCACTTCTTGGAGTTTGTCAGAATTAGTGGGTTTTTGTTTGTCCACCCGCCTCTTGAGGATTGACCACAAGTTCTCAATGGGATTAAGACTGGGGAGTTTCCAGGCCATGGACCCAAAATTTCAACGTTTTGGTCCCCGAGCCACTTAGTTATCACTTTTGCCTTATGGCACGGTGCTCCATCGTGCTGGAAAATGCATTGTTCTTCACCAAACTGTTGTTGGATTGTTGGAAGAAGTTGCTGTTGGAGGGTGTTTTGGTACCATTCTTTATTCATGGCTGTGTTTTTGGGCAAAATTGTGAGTGAGCCCACTCCCTTGGATGAGAAAGCAACCCCACACATGAATGGTCTCAGGATGCTTTACTGTTGACATGACACAGGACTGATGGTAGCGCTCACCTTTTCTTCTCCGGACAAGCCTTTTTCCTGATGCCCCAAACAATCGGAAAGAGGCTTCATCGGAGAATATGACTTTGCCCCAGTCCTCAGCAGTCCATTCACCATATTTTCTGCAGAAGATCAATCTGTCCCTGATGTTTGTTTTTTTTGGAGAGAAGTGGCTTCTTTGCTGCCCTTCTTGACACCAGGCCATCTTCCAAAAGTCTTCGCCTCACTGTGCGTGCAAATGCGCTCACACCTGCCTGCTGCCATTCCTGAGCAAGCTCTGCACTGGTGGCACTCCGATCCCGCAGCTGAATCCTCTTTAGGAGACGGTCCTGGCGCTTGCTGGACTTTCTTGGGCACGCTAAAGCCTTCTTCACAAATGCAGTGGACGTTTTTTTTTATGGGAAAAAGTTAATTTTCATGGCAAAGAGAAACTTTGCAATTAATTGCAATTCGTCTGATCACTCTTCATAACATTCTGGAGTATATGCAATTTCCCATCTCAAAAACTGAGGCAGCAGACTTTGTGAAAATTAGTATTTGTGTCATTCTCAAAACTTTTGGCCATTGCTGTACAAATTGACTTATTTCTACATGCTAGTTCCAGGCCAAACAATTAGGGAGGGTTAAAGAATTGCCTGGTTGTAAAACATGTCCCCAAAGCCTTTTAAGCGAACGAGACATGGTGGCCCGAGAGCTGGCCCATATAATCTCAGGAGGGTGGATAGGACTGAACGGATATAAATATAAATCTATTGTCCTGTTAGGATTTTTTTTCCTTCCTGTCCGACAGAAAATAGGAAATAAGAGGAAATCTCCTGATGGCAAGAGGAAATTTTACCTTGGAGAGTTATGGTCAGAAAAAGAGTCCCCTTTGGGAAATTTCTCCTCTACTTCTGGTATGGGGACAAATGTCAAAGGTAAATAAGACAGAAAGTGAAATTAAATCTCTCGCAGAGGTACACAGAGTATAAAAAAAAGCTCATGCTTTTTTACGGGTTACCTGAGCTTTGTTTGCTAAAAGCAACAAGCTAAAATTCAAAAATAAGGTATTCAAATTAGAATGCACAATGCTTGCAAACCAGCCTCTTGGTATTTTAGTCTATATACATTTAGTTAACAGACAGGCTGGTATGCATTTCAAAGTAACACAACTTCCAACTTGCTCCCCAAAGACAAAAACACACAGATCAAGAGGTATTACAGGTAGTCCTCGGGTTACATGGGTCTGTAGATTTGTGCTTAGGTTGAATTTGTATGTACCGTATTTACTCAAATATAAGCGGAGTTTTTCAGCAATTTTTTTTGTGCTGAAAAAGCTCTCCTCGGCTTATACTCGAGTCTCCCGCTGTGCTGTGACATGCAGTCTTAACTGCAGGAGGCGGCCGTCCAGTGTAACAAAGCCCTGCCTCCTCCTCGTCCATGATAGACGGGATAAGGACAAGGAGGAGGTTTTGTTACACTGGACGGCCACCAACTGCAGTTAAGACTGCGTGTCACAGCACAGTGGGAGATCAGGTACATGAGGCATGCAGATGGGCGCAGTGAGGCATGCAGATGGGCGCAGTGAGGCATGCAGATGGGCGCAGTGAGGCATGCAGATGGGCGCAGTGAGGCTGCAGATGGGCGCAGTGAGGCTGCAGATGGGCGCAGTGAGGCTGCAGATGGGCATAGTGAGGCACAGTGAGGATGCAAGTGGGCACAGCGAGGCACAATGAGGCTGCAGATGGGCACAGTGAGGCTGTGGGCTTTGTTACACTGGACGGCCACTGACTGCAGTTAAGACTTCATGTCACAGCACAGTGGGAGATCAGGTACATGAGGCATGCAGATGGGCACAGTGAGGCTGCAGATGGGCACAGTGAGGCTACAGATGGGCACAGTGAGGCTGCAGATGGGCACAGTGAGGCACAGTGAGCCTGCAAATGGGCACAGTGAGGCTGCAGATGGGCATTGTTGACCCTCTTTTCCACTTACAGTAGCTGCTGCATTTCTCATCCTAGGCTTATACTTGAGTCAATAAGTTTTCACTGTTTTTTGTGGTAAAATAAGGTGCCTCAGCTTATATTCAGGTCGGCTTATACTCGAGTATATACGGTAAGTTGGAACAGGTAAATTTTTTAAGTGTAACTACAGCCAAAATAATTGTTTTATGTTTTTTGATAGCATGGTGAAAAGTTAACTGGCCATGTAGTGATGTGGGATTGCTGACAGGTCCACCAGAGAGTAGCTGGCAGCATACAGTGAGCAGCAAGATGGCCGCCTGACAGTTTCTGGGCCCAGCATGACATCACGCTGTCTCCATTCTTAAGTATAAGTCGTATGCAAGTCAGATGTTTGTGTAGCACTACCCCCGAAAGAGGCGCTTAATGTATGTTTGGTACTGTACTCTGCCTCTCAACCCCAAGAATGGTCCCAGCCCCTCTGGTGGTGGGTAATGGGTGATAGCCTGGGTAGGTTCACACTTTTTCAGGAGGTTGGAACTTACTAGGGGCTCTACCAGCAGAGTGGGGCAGTGGAGCGCACAAAGAAGGTAACACTACAACGCTCACCTGTAATGCTGTCAATTATGGGCAAAGTACAAGCCCAATTTAAATCATGAAAGACTGAGGTAATATAAACTATAAAAAAACAAAATAAACTACATATACACAAAAAGCCTCTCCTCTTTTTTTTTTACATTTTGTATGGTGAAAAGGTAGCCTCTATGTTTATGTCTATGTGTAAATTCAGCTTAGCTTTTACTTACCTGACCTTGTGACTGACTAAGATTGAATGTTGTTTTCCTTGTCCCAAGTGTTAATGTCAAAAAATACAAACACGTAACAGGCTAGTGCAGAAATTTCTCAGAGATTATTCTGCAATATTGCGTTTTAGTCTCTCCGATCACCCTTGTAACCTGCATTAAATTGCCGTGAGCCAGAAGCCCTTTTTTTTTTTTTTTTTTTTTTTTTGCATTTTCAATCATTTTCCCGAGAAATTTCTTCCCTTTCATACAGAGTTTTATCCAATTACTTCTGAGCTTCTATCAAACCCTCACCCATCTTTCCCGATATGGATCATTTCTGACATACTTTCCACCCCTCCGCCAAACACCGTGCTTCCAGCCTTCTCTCTATCAGAGACTTGCCTGTTTCAACCCGTCAGCATCTACCGGTAAATGTTCCTGAATGTTAAATAATGAACTTTCACACGTTGAGTTCCTGATTTTACTTTGTATGCAATGGGTTATTCACTTCCACAAAGAACTTTTTATAAGTCACACGCTGAAGGACAAGGATTCTTATAAAAACATGAATTTTTACCAATTTAAAAAAATAATATTTAGACCAATTTAGATCTGAAATGGGCACACAAAATTGTGTTTATTTTGAAAATAAAACAAAAAAAAACTAAATCCTTTTATAACAGATATATTTCTCTCCAGTCATAATTTTTCTATTACACATGATTCCCATTGCACTTACCTATATACTTGGTTTTATTTATTTTGAATACCTGTATGTTGCAAGACTGTGGACCGTCAAGCTTAAAGTGGTTGTAAACCACTGGATGTTTTTTTTTTTTTTTTTTTTGTACCTGCAAGGCAAAGGCTGAGGCCTCGTACACACGACCGAGGAACTCGACGGGCGAAACACATCGTTTTCCTCGTCGAGTTCCTTGTTAGGCTTGTCAAGGAACTCGACAAGCTTGCTTTGCGTACACACAGTCAAGCCAAAATCTCCTTGTTCTCAAATGCGGTGACATACAACACATACAACGGCAGGGGAAGTTCGATTCCACTGGCTAAACTCTTGGGGCTGGTTTTGATAATCTCATGTGTTTGCGTGAAAAATGTGTTATCTCCATTACAAATGCTACTTTTACTCCCGTCTCATACTTTATTCTGAGCAAGCACGGGTTTCTTAGCATACACGCGCTCGAGTTTCTCGTCGGAAACCATTTTACACACAAATTTACACACGACCGGTTTCCTCAGCAAAAAAATATCTCCCAGCAAGTTTCTTGCTGTTTTTTGCAGAGAAACTCGGTCGTGTGTACGAGGCCTTAATGTGCTAGCACATTATGTGAAACTTACCTGAAAATGTAGCCTTCCAGCAATGCAATGTTATTACTGGAGACAGCTTCCATCTTCACCCGTCTTGCTTTTGGGTTGGCAGACTTTGGCTCCATGCATGTGCCTGGGACTTGCCGGTCATGGCACAGGCATCTGAAGGAATGGCACGGGTGGCCGTTCATTCAGAGTGCATGCACTGTACATGCATGCATGTACAGTACATATCTCCTAAATCTCCTAAACGGCACACAGAGATGTTTACACTACCTATAGGTAAGTCTCTTATTATAGGCTTACCTATAAGTAAAATTCAAAGATGGAAGTTTGCATCCTCTTTAAAGGAAAACTGTATGCAAATGATTCTTTTTCATTTTGGATAAAGTAGGGAGGGTTATAACCCCTGTCACTTTTTTCCCATCTGTGTCCCATTAGGAAAATCTCCCTTAAAGCGGGGGTTCACCCTTCCCGAAAGAAGCTCGGGTCGGCACCGGCGCCGAATAGAGCCGACCCAAGCTTCTTTCGGGAAGTCGTGACGCGCTGTGTGCGCCGTCGTTTAGCATGTCAATTAATTGGCATGTCAATAAGAACGCCCACTCCCGCGGGATTCCCTACCCGGAAGCCGCGGTGAATTCTAACTATAAACGCTATCTACGGCGAAAAAAAAAAAGGTCAGTGTAATTTTATTTGCAGAACTGGGCTGGATGTAGTGTTAGAAATTTTTTATAGGGTAAACCCCCGCTTTAACTTCCTGTCCCACAGCCAAAACAGGAAGCAAGAAGAAATTCCTGCAAATTAAGGTGTCCCAATTGAAAATTTTTGCCTCTATTACTTTTCTGGGGACAACCCAGCATTTGGGATTTTCTATTACTTTTATTGATAATAGTAAACAGGAAAAATAAAGAGGGGGGCACAAACAGCAATACAAACCAACGTGTTCTAATTCCTCTCTCATCTGTCCAAAACTAAAAAGAAAAAAAAATACCTTTAGTTATACTTACATTTTTGATAATTCATGCAAAATGTAACAGTCTTAATTTTCTTGATTGTTAATTAAAATTAATTGAAATAGAAAATATAATAACGGACTTGGGTTCATTTTAGGTTCAATCTATTAAGCTGGATTTAGTTCTCCTACAGAAATAGGTGTGAAATCATTAACATATGTATTTGTTGTAAAGCGCTGCACAAACTGTTGGCACTATATAAATCCTGTATAATAATAATTTATTTCCGATTTTTTTTTTTTTTTTTCATTTTTGTACATTTCATTTTTTTTTAGTGCTGACCATTATAAAGGAAAAAAAATATATACTAAATGAAACCACTAAACATCTCATTAAATGGCAGTCAGAGGGTAGCAATATTTTAAGCAAGGAAAAGCACAGTAATAATTGTTGTCGTTTACTACATTAAAAAAATGGAAATAGATAATATAACATGCGGTAAATTCAGCTGATTTGTACTATAAAACCTGTAATGGAAAAATTAATTTTCAATTGTAAAACGTAGAAAATAATTCATGCCAACAATCCTGTGTGCATTATGTTTCTGTCTATTGACCCTTATGTCATTAATTTTATCACCCATAATAAAATTACACCCTTCAGATCGTCCACCGAGCACAGCAGTGTTCATCTAGGTCAGGGGTCTCCAAACTTTTTACTTCGAGGGCCACATTCTATATTTTACACATATTCGCGGGCCGGAAAAATAATTTATAAATAAATCCACAGTAGAACAAGAATAGAATAGAATTTGACTTACTGCTGACAGCAGGACTGGATGGTGCTCCTATTTTCTTTGCTGGCACCTAAACGCTGGAGCGTTATGCAGCGGGGCTAAACTTCCAGCGTGCATGAGGCTTTACACCCATGTCCCCATACATCTGTGTCCCCATCAGTCTCCCCATTCATCTGTGTCCCCATCATCTGTGTCCCCATCATCTGTGTCCCCATCCATCTGTGTCCCCATCCATCTGTGTCCCCACCCATCTGTGTCCCCACCCATCTGTGTCCCCACCCATCTGTGTCCCCACCCATCTGTGTCCCCACCCATCTGTGTCCCCACCCATCTGTGTCCCCATCAGTCTCCCCATCCATCTGTGTCCCCATCAGTCTCCCCATTCATCTGTGTCCCCATCATCTGTGTCCCCATCCATCTGTGTCCCCATCAGTCTCCCCATCTGTGTCCCCATCCATCTGTGTCCCCATCAGTGTCCCCATCAGTGTCCCCATCAGTCTCCCCATTCATCTGTGTCCCCATCATCTGTGTCCCCATCCATCTGTATCCCCATCCATCTGTATCCCCATTCATCTGTGTCCCCATCCATCTGTGTCCCCATCCATCTGTGTCCCCATCCATCTGTGTCCCCATCCATCTGTGTCCCCATCCATCTGTGTCCCCATCAGTCTCCCCATTCATCTGTGTCCCCATCATCTGTGTCCCCATCAGTGTCCCCACCCATCTGTGTCCCCATCAGTCTCCCCATTCATCTGTGTCCCCATCCTCTGTGTCCCCATCCATCTGTGTCCCCATCAGTCTCCCCATTCATCTTTGTCCCCATCATCTGTGTCCCCATCAGTCTCCCCATCTGTGTCCCCACCCATCTGTGTCCCCATCCATCTGTGTCCCCATCCATCTGTGTCCCCATCAGTCTCCCCATTCATCTGTGTCCCCATCAGTCTCCCCATTCATCTGTGTCCCCATCAGTCTCCCCATTCATCTGTGTCCCCATCATCTGTGTCCCCATCCATCTGTGTCCCCATCCATCTGTGTCCCCATCAGTCTCCCCATCCATCTGTGTCCCCATCAGTCTCCCCATCTGTGTCCCCATCCGTCTCCCCATCTGTGTCCCCATCCATCTCCCCATTCATCTGTGTCCCCATCCATCTATGTCCCCATCCATCTATGTCCCCATCCATCTATGTCCCCATCCATCTGTGTCCCCATCATCTGTGTCCCCATCATCTGTGTCCCCATCATCTGTGTCCCCATCCATCTGTGTCCCCATCCATCTGTGTCCCCATTCATCTGTGTCCCCATCATCTGTGTCCCCATCAGTCTCCCCATCTGTGTCCCCATCCATCTGTGTCCCCATCAGTCTCCCCATCCATCTCCCCATTCATCTGTGTCCCCATTCATCTGTGTCCCCATCCATCTGTGTCCCCATCCATCTGTGTCCCCATCCATCTATGTCCCCATCATCTGTGTCCCCATTCATCTGTGTCTCCATCATCTGTGTCCCCATCCATCTGTGTCCCCATCAGTCTCCCCATCTGTGTCCCCATCCATCTGTGTCCCCATCAGTCTCCCCATCCATCTCCCCATTCATCTGTGTCCCCATTCATCTGTGTCCCCATCATCTGTGTCCCCATCATCTGTGTCCCCATCCATCTGTGTCCCCATCCATCTGTGTCCCCATCAGTCTCCCCATTCATCTGTGTCCCCATCATCTGTGTCCCCATCTGTGTCCCCATCCATCTGTGTCCCCATCTGTGTCCCCATCCATCTCCCCATTCATCTGTGTCCCCATCAGTCTCCCCATTCATCTGTGTCCCCATCCATCTGTGTCCCCATCAGTCTCCCCATCTGTGTCCCCATCCATCTGTGTCCCCATCAGTCTCCCCATCTGTGTCCCCATCCATCTGTGTCCCCATCAGTCTCCCCATCTGTCTCCCCATCCATCTCCCCATTCATCTGTGTCCCCATCCATCTGTGTCCCCATCAGTCTCCCCATCCATCTGTATCCCCATCAGTCTCCCCATCTGTGTCCCCATTCATCTGTGTCCCCATCATCTGTGTCCCCATCATCTGTGTCCCCATCAGTCTGTTTCCCCATCCATCTGTGTCCCCATCAGTCTCCCCATTCATCTTTGTCCCCATCATCTGTGTCCCCATCCATCTGTTTCCCCATCACTCATCAGGCTATCCCCACAAATTGGTGTCCCCATTAGAGCCCCCCCATCATTCATCCGAGTCTCCCTGCACATTTGTGTCCCCATCACAGCCCACCCCCACCTGCATATTTGTGTCCCCTTCAGAGCCATCACCTCCCCTTCCGCATATTTGTGTCACCATTAGAGCCATCAGACCCCCTCCTCACATGTTTGTGTCCCCATAAGAGCCACCAGCACCCCCACATTTGTGTCCCCATCAGACCCCACAGATATTTGTGTCCCCATCAGAGTCATCACCCCCCCCCCCACATTTATGTCCCCATCAGAGTCATCAGCCCCCCCCCCCACATTTGTGTCCCTATCAGAGTCTCATCAGCCCCCCAAAATGTGTGTCCCCATCAGTCTACAACCCCCCCCCCCCAGTGTGTCCCCATCAGAGTCATCAGCCCCCACATATTTGTGTCCCCATAAGAGTTATCAAACCCCTCCCCCCACATTTGTGTCCCCATAAGAGTCAGCCCCCCCCCCCACATTTGTGTCCCCATCAGAGCCATTTAACCCACCCCCACACAAGTGTATCAGCCCCCCTCCTTGCATGTGTCCAGCGCGTCTCCATCACTGGCTTTGCAGACCTGCTGCACCTCCCGACTCCCGCCCCGCTTGTATTACACACTCGTTACTGGTTAACAGCGAGGCGGGAGGCGGGAGCAGGGAGGCGGCTACGGGTCTGCACTACACCTCATTGGCTGCTGGGATGCCGTGGTCCCAGCAGCCAACAACACAGTGAGACGCCGGAAGGGATTGCGGGACCTGCGCTGCCTATTGCCTGGGGCGAATATGCAGCGCAGGTTCCACAGCTAACAGGTGGATAGGATTCAAGCTGCGGGCCGGAAGAAATGGCCTGGCGGGCCGGATGTGGCCCGCGGGCCGTAGTTTGGAGACCCCTGATCTAGGTGAATGTAAATAAAACGTGCCCTGGGATTCACAAGCAAGCAAACATTCTTTTCCCAGTGAGGGAGGGTGAACGTTGCTCACAAGGTGGCATGGCCTCGACTTTAAGAAACCAAACCTGTCATTTTGTAGGGTGTCAAGTATTAAACTAATTACTTGGTCTCCTTTTACAAGGAAATAGCAAAAAGCGATAATTGGATGTATTTAACGATTTTAAAATCTCCCCAACAATATCCTGGCTCACTGATTAGACCGAAGCTTGTTACATGTCAAGACAGTATTTTTTGTATTATGTGTAAACATAATTAGTAAGGTTTTAAAAATAAAAACAATAGTCACACTTAGATTGCATTGCCCAATTATTCTTTATATGTGTGGATTTCTTTTAACTCCTTTGATGAGTTTCCAGAACATTGTAAAGTGTAGGCTTATACTCTTAATTCTTTTTAGCACTAACAATAAAGTGTTTATTTATTTGTTATGCATTGTTAAATAGGTAAATAAAAAATGCAGGATATAAATATTTTATTTTTTTCTTGCTAGGAAAATAAGAAACTAGTGCTCAAAATCAAAAGATTGATAAATCAACAGAGTGCCCAATAAAAATATAAACTTAGCCTTAAAAGCGGACAGTGTCAATAGGGCAGTGGATGGTGTCAGTCTTTTTATTTTTACGATCTTATCCTTTAATTTATACAACTTTTTTTAAACAAAATTTGACAATATTATTTTTAGGAGCCCTGTTGGGGGGTTATGGTGTAATAACAGGGGTCTAAATAGTGCCTTCTGCCTCCTCCCATAGCAGTGTCCTCTGCCCCCTTCACATCACCCCCCCGTAGTGTCTTTTGGCCTTCTGCCCCCCCCCCATAGCAGTGTCATCTGTCCCCTTCACATAACCCCTCTCCTCCCCTTTACCCTCACCCCCCCAATAGTGCCCTCTGCCCCCATAGCAATGTTCTCTGCTCCATTGACACCCCCCCCCCCCACACACACACACACACACACATACACACACACACACAGAGTGCCCTCTGCCCCCCCCATACCCATATCAATGTCCTCTGCTTCTTTGACATCCCCCCACAATAGTGCCCTCTGCCCCCCATTCCCATATCAATGTCCTCTGCTCCTTTAAACCCCCCCACACACAATAGTGCCCTCTGTCTCCCCACCATCCCCATCATAGCAATGTCCTCTGCTCCTTTAACCCTCCCACAATAGGGTCCTTTGCCCCCCCTCCATCCCCATAGTAATGTCCCATGCTCTTTTAACCCCCCCCCCCCCCACAATCGTGCCTTCTCCCCCTACATCCCCATAACAATGTCCTCTGCTCCTTTGGCATCCCCCTCCCACCACAATAGTGCCCTCTGCACCCCCCTCCAAGCAGTGTACTTTGCCCCCTTTACCTCAACACCCCCTTCACACACATACACATATATATATATATATATATATATATATATATATATATATATATATATATATATATATATATATATATATATATATATATATATATATATATAAATATATATACACACACAGCAGTAAAACACAGCTTGCTTTGCTTCTCCTACCTACATAGGTGTACACTGGAGGCTGCACATATTTGGACAGGAGCACGAGCTTCCGGAGTTAACTTTCCATAATACCAAGCTGGTGATTGGTTGCTAGCACCACCCCATGTTCTGGCAACCAATCATCTGCCAGTTAACTTCAAAAGTTCTCCCTCCGTCCATCACCTGGCAACCTGTCTATGCGTAGCCTCCTGCTCTCCTGTGAGGAAGGATGAGCAAGGAGGCTGGGGGAAGGACTGGTGCCAAAGTAGTGGGGGTTGGCAAAGCAGAGAAGTGTTTCTGATCAACCAGACACCCGTCCACAATCGACAGGTCGATCTGGAGCGACAGGTTGCCAACTCCCCGTTTTATAGTTTTTATTTGCCTTCCTCTGCATCAGCTGTGAATATAGGGTTCTGTATATTGGAAATTTCTGTTTGTTGTTTTCTATTGGATAAAGTAGATGGACTTGTGACTTTTTTTTAAACCAGACTAGCTAACATGCTTTCAAAATCAGTATCATGGATACACAGTGTATTAAATGATAGTCAAATAAATATCTTCCATATTATTATATGCAGCACTTTACAATACAAAGGGAGACAGTACAGTTGCAATATAATAAAATACAAGAGGGTTAAAAGGGCCCTTCTCATAAGACCTTACAATCTAATAGGGTGGGGCAAGTGGTACAAAAGGTTATAACTGTGGAGGATGAGCTGATGGAAGTGATAAAAGTTCAGTTAGTTGGAGGCGTAATAGGCTTCCATGAAGGGAAGAGATTTCAGGGATTGCCTAAAGGCAGCTAGAGTAGAAGGTAGCCGTACAGACTGAGGTAGAGAGTTCCAGAGGATGGGAGATGCTCTGGAAAAGTCCTGGAGATGGGCATGGGAGGAGGAGGCAATGAAGCTTGGGAGCAGGAGGTCTTGAGAAGAGCGGAGAGGACAATTTGAGTGATATTTGGAGACAAGATTGGTGATGTAGCTCGGGCAGTGTTGTTAATGGCTTTGTATGTTGTTAGTATTTTGAATGTAATTTACTGGGCAATTGGAAGCCAGTGTAGGGATTGGAGAGGGGTGGCGGACACATAGCGGTTGGTAATATAGAGGAGTCTGGCAGGATTCACGATAGAATGAAGAGGAGAAAGCCTATGGAGAGGTTAGGCCTATAAGAAGGGAGTTGCAATAGTCGAGATAAAAGATAACAAGGTTAGGAATTAGGATTGAGTAGCTTGGTGGTTTCATCAGTTTAAAAAGGGAGAAGTTTAGAGATGTTACAGAGGTGAAGTCTACAAGTTTTTGACAATGATTGGATTTGGGGCTGAAAGGACAGGTTAGAGTCTAGGATTACACCTAGTACCCTGCCATACACTATAACATAGTATTAAATAATAAGTTCATAAACTTCTACATGGGAAAATAAAAATAAATGTAATTAAAACCCAACCATCACTTTTTCATATAATCGTTATCTTTTCATTTTAAAAGACATTCTTAGTATTTGGAAACTTGTGTTTTCAGTAAAAGAATACCTGATGATCATGCCATAAAGGTTCATACACTTTCTGCTATAGGGTGACTCCCTGTTTCTTAGATTGTCACCCTGTCACATGTGCTTCCAGTAGAAACCAAACATGGCACAAGCATGATCCACCATTGTCATCATTAGGAACCAAGCTCTGACCAATTATTAATGTAACACATGAACTTACCAATGTAGCCAACACTGGAGCGGATATATAGACAGGAATGCCCCGCATAGAGGCTGTAATGCCCCGTACATACGGTCAGACTTTTGACCGGCCAAAATCACATCGGAATTCCGACGGAACATGTTCTCTATCTAAACTCTGGCGGAATTCCTAGGAATTTCCAATAAAAAAAAGTCTGATAGGGCATACACAGGGTCGGAATTTTTAATGGAAAAAGTGAGTCGGACTTTTTCCATCGGAAATTTCTGATCATGTGTACATAAGAGATCAGCATCCATGACACACAATAAAAAGAATAAAAAGGTGAAAACAGCATATTTTCAAAAATGGTAATTGCTTGATACACTGTGCCTTGAGATATTATTTACTATACACTACAGTCTATCTATTGTTACAGCAAAAAAAACATGCTTAGAAATGATAACCTGTATCCCTCACTTAAAATATATGACAAATTAGGCTTAACCCACTGCTGCCAACAGTGTGATAAAAAAATAAACCTGTGTAAATGTATCCCTTATTGCCTAAACAGCCAACAGCTTTAGTCCTATCTATTCATTTAGTATTCCGCACGTCTGTATTCCCTCTAAGGTGCATACAGGGGGTCGCGTACTTATGTGTAAGTATACATTATAGCAAAATGCTTCAACCTACAGAGTGATATTTACATTCCCTGCACACACTTATCATTATAAAATCTATAATAGCTGAGTCTGGGGAACCAACTATGTGTTTTGTGAACCATTATGTCTGTTGTATACATTATAAGTCTGTTTAAGAATGTGTTATATGAGTGTTTCACTAAATTGCTGGGGGTTTTTTTTTGTTGTTTTTTTGGCTTTTTTTGGAGCTTTTTAAAAACGTTAGATTTCCCATAACCACACACAATAGCATGCAGTGCCATGTTAAACAATATGTTTTTAAATTGTGGACCTGTCAGTTAAATTGACACTAAACTCTGGTTTAAAAAGAAAGAGGTATTTTTTTTAAACCCACAAAAGTACCTTCTATTACTGTGTTTCCCCAAAAACAAGACCTACCCCGAAAATAAGATCTAGCATTATTTTCAAGGAGGCCTGCAATATAAGTCCCACCCTGAAAATAAGCCCTAGTTTAAAATACTTGTAAAATCCTATTATCCACTCTATTACAGTAGTATATAATGTACAATGTGTGTGTTTCTGTAATATAAATGCAGGGAAGAGAGCTCCAGCGGGTCACAAAAGTGTACATTATATACTACTGTAATAGAGTGCATTATAGAGTTTTACAAGCATTCAGTTCTTACTGAGGATTCCAGTCAGGCAGGGAGAGAGAGGGGGAGCAAAGACGGCATATTACATGGTAAGACCTACCCCAAAAATAAGCCCTACTGTGTCTTTTGTTGCCAAAATTAATATAAGACCCGGGCTTATTTTTGGGAAAACACGGTAGTCTTTGCTTCTTCTGAATCTCCAAATTCCTTCTTTTTTTTGCTGCTGTGATCTGAGAATGACTACATTGGTTCTCCGTAGTCCCACTGTATATAGGCATGTAGCCAGCTTCTCCTGCACGCTTCTGAGATTTGGACTACGGGATGTGTGTACAGAGCAGTGTACATAACCACAACTAATGTGCACTACTTATTTAAAAAAAAGAACGTAAGTAAGGAGGAAAAGGAGAGGTTCTAGGCTACCGAAGCACAGTGAAACGAGACAGAAAAACACAGTAAAGCCTCGTACACATGATCAGATTTTCTGACGGTAATTGTGTGATGGCAGGGTTTTGTCGGAAAATCCGATTGTTTGTATGCTGCATCGGAAAAATTGTCGGATTTTCCGACAACAAATGTTGGATAGCATGCTTTAAAATCTAGTAGATGTAGTAGATGTGAAAAGATTGTATTTAGAGGATTCTGTGTAGTGTCATGCCACGTACACATGGTCGGAAATTACGACAGCTCTATGTTTCACTTTGTCCTTGGAAAACTGATTCCTGAATGGGAGTGTCTGTGATCATTCTAATTCTAATCAGCTGTTGCACTTGCAGTGTTTTAATGAGGAGATTTGCAGTGTCTTCATCCCTTTACAAGCAATTGACCCAAAGGCCTCGTACACACGACCGTTTTCCTCGACAGAATCCATCAAGAAACTTGGTGGCAGAGCTTTTTTGCCGAGGAAAATGATCGTGTGTATGTTTTTCATTGAGAAAACTGTCGAGGAACTCGACGAGAAAAAAAGAGAACAAGTACTCTTTTACCTCGTCGGGAGTCTCAATTTCATCGTCGTGTTCCTCGTCGGGCTGGTTTTCGTCGAGAAACACGTTTGTGTGTATGCTTAGAAACCCGCGCATGCTCATAATAAAGTATAAGACGGGAGTGCACCTTCGGTAAAAGTAGCGTTTGTAATGGAGATAGCACATTTGTCACGCTGTAACAGACTGAAAAGTGCAAATCGTCTCTTACCAAACTTTTACTTAACACGCAGTAACATGAGATTAGCAAATGCAGCCCCAAGGGTTGTGCCAGTGGAATCGAACTTCCCCTGCCGTTGTATGTGTTGTACGTCACCGCGTTTGAGAACGACGAGATTTGGTCTTAACAGTGTGTACGCAAAGAAAGCTTGTCAAGTTTCTCGACAAGCCTAACAAGGAACTCGTCGAGGAAAACGACGTTTCATTTACGACGAGTTCCTCGGTCGTGTGTACGAGGCCTTATAGGAGTGCTGCCAGTTTTTAGGTTGTCAGTAAACAATGTGCTCCGTCTTTATAAAATGGGGTGCTCCGTCAGTAAATTTTATATGTTTGGCAGTAAATGAATACAGCCGGAGGTTGGCAACACTGGGCAGGAGGCAGCAGCCTTTGATAAGTGGCAGGCTGTAATAAGGCAGAGAAAGTAAGACTAGCCATACATGTTTCTTATTTTCTCGTTCAACATGGATTGAGTGAGAGAAAATCACTGGAATCCTCCATAGATGTTCTACAGCGTGAATTAAGGAAGCTTCAGAACCAGTGACTGCCTGAATACCCAACCAGAGAGACTACAACTGATTGGATATTTCCAATCACTGTTTGGCTGATATTTTTTCACCCAACTCAATCAGGGCAAGGAATTGGATGAGAAACTGGCCAAAATGTGGGCCCTGCATGGCCAGCTTAAACCACTGCTCTAGGCCTTAATAGTTGTGGTACATCATGTTCTCTTCCAGAGGGTGCCTCCAAAAAGTAAAAGTTGAGACAGGTAAATAGCTTCACTTTTTACATATTGATACCAGTGTTTTTTGAGTGCTGCCTAGAGTTCCCATTTTAATGTCCTTTCAAGCAATTACGCCGTGAAGTGTTTTCATCTGTAAGTGCCGGCGCTGCTGTTGTCCTCCACTTATAATTCATCTGCTAGACTTTCTTGTATAAAGGCCACTTATCATTTTGCTAACTGAAGTCAATTAACTGGAAAATCGGGCCTTTTTTAACCCCGCTGAGCCCTTTGCTGCTGGCAGGGTCTGAAGTGCAGCCCATTGAAGAGAGCTTGTGCTTGTTTTGTATGCAGTGCCAGCCTTCACGCATCAGCGCCTAATGTTTATGGAGCTGTTCAGAAAACTATCAACTGCTCACTGTCACATTCCTTTGCCACGGGGACGCCATTTCAATCCCAGCACCCTCTTTCTCTCCCTGTCCTCTCTAAAGGATAAATAAACTATACAGCCTGCATTAATCTGTCAGCCTGATTTGTGATAGCCGCTACATGATCCCAGTTCACTAAACTTAGAGGTGAAATGTTTTTTTTGTTTTTTTTCCGGGAAGAACGTTGAGTTTGAACTCTGCAGAGTGATCTGTACAGAGAATTATTCAATCATTTTTAATGGACTACAAAGTGCTAGACATAGGGTTTTTTTTTCTTCTCCTTTACAGGCAAATGTAATCCCTGGCTTTTGTAGCTAATATCCGCTATAAGCAAACACGTGGGCGAATCTTCTCGCTGTTTGGCTGCCGTGGGTAATCCCAGATATATTAAAACTTGTCCGGGATGAAATTTCAACCTGCAATGTAAATGGTAAAGAAATAAATGTACAGGAAGAAGTGAGAAGAAAAAGCATCCAACGTGGACAATCCTTAATAAATTAAGTGATGTTGACTTGGTATTGGAATGATATTTGATTGTAAGACAGAAAATAAGCAGTAATGACCAAATCAACAACAGTAACAAGAATAATACTTATGATTTTAATTTGGTTCTTTCAATTAAAAACAAGTATCTGTTTACTGTACCTTGGTGGAATGGGAGGCGGTGGTACAAGGTATAAGGGGTGGGGTGGGCAAACTATTGTAAGAATGACTTGAACATCTTCAGTTCTTCTGTTGTAGACACTGAGTATGAACTGCTCCACACTGCTTGTAGCTGTGAGAGCTTGTTTTATTACTGGCGTGTTCAGAGAATGTAAACATCGGAAAGTCAATAGTATGGTCATGCATCTTTACCCTTCTTGTTCTCTTCTTGTAAACAGATTCACTTTCATTATATAAAATTTAAACATGTGGCTATATCTGGTTTGATAGCAAAATCATAGAACATAGTGTAATTGATATTGTGAAGGAAATGGTAAATTGAGTTTGTCAGTGTTAAAAAAGCTGAAGTAAGAATTGCAGATTGCATCTAAGTAGGGCTTTATCATCTTGCAGGTCGTGCAAAGTTGCTGCCTTATCGTGAAGGATAATAAAACTAATCTGACATGATCTGTTTGATCTCGAGTCATGCTCTGTTCGATCTAAAGCAGCATTTGATACTCTGCATAATCCAGCCAATGAATACCGCTCCAATTGGAAGGCTGATCTTACTTCTCCTGGGATATCTCCGGCGCGTTGGTTGCTAATTAACCAGCGCATTTCCAGCTTTAATCTCCAGTTTATTCTAGGAACACTGCTATTTTTTTCTGACATTGTCTCTTGCTCTCTTTTAATAAGAAAGCTGTTTGGATCTTTGATTATAACTAATGTTGTCTGAGTGTAGGGTTAGTAATATATAAACAATGTGGTCTAAACTCAGACAGAATAATTTGTGTCTGTAACTGCGAGACACTACTGTGTCTGCCCACCTCTGCTAGTGACATTTATTCACAAGAGTAGAACTGGCCACATACAAGCCATGATTTTGTAAGTTGAGGGCAAGTACTTCACCTTACTCAGCTCCTTACATGAGATTGAGGGCCCACTCACATACTGTGCACTTTATTGTAACATGTTAAGTGCCTTCATGCAATGTGGTGTCATTAATTCTAAATGGCACCCCAAGGCATCTTATACTGGACTGTGTTGCAGCTTTGGAGGGGATGATAAGGGACTACAGTATATACATGATTTTAGTAATGAGAACGGTATCATTAGCCGTAATCAGCATGGACTCATGAAGAATTGTTCTTGCCAAACCAATCTATTAACCTTCTATGAGGAGGTGAGTTGCCATCTAGATAAAGGAAGTCCCGTAGACGTGGTGTATCTGGATTTTGCAAAAGCATTTGACACAGTTCCCCATAAACGTTAACTGTACCAAATAGGTTCCGTTGGCATGGACCTTAGGGTGAGTACATGGATTGAAAACTGGCTACAAGGGTGAGTTCAGAGGATGGTGATAAATGGGGAATACTTGGAATGGTCAGGGGTGGGTAGTGGGGTTCTGTGCTGGGACCAATCCTATTTAATTTGTTCATAAACAACCTAGAGGATGGGGTTAACAGTTCAATCTCTGTATTTACGGACGCTACTAAGCTAAGCAGGGCAATAACTTCTCCGCAGGGTGTGGAAACTTTGCAAAAATATCTGAACAAATTAATGGGGTGGGCAACTACATGGAAAATGATGTTTAATGTAGAAAAATGTAAAATAATGGATTTGGGTAGTGAAATTATGAATGCAATCAACTCACTAGGGGGTGAACGATAATTCTCCCGCTCTACAAGACTCTGGTCAGGCCGTATCTGGAGTATGCTGTCCAGTTCTAAGGAAGGATGTTCTGGAAATGGAGCAACAAAGAAGGGCAACAAAGCTAATAAAGGGTCTGGAGGATGTTTGTTATGAGGAAAGTTTCCGAGCACTGAACTTATTCTCTCTGGAGAAGAGACACTTGAGAGGGGATATGATTTAAATTTACAAATACCGTACTGGTGGCCCCACAATAGGGATAACACTTTTTCGTTAAAATTAGATGAAAAGAGGTTTAACCTTAAACTACGTAGAGGATTCTTTACTGTAAGTGTGGCAAGGATGTGGAATTCCCTTCTACAGGCGGTGGTCTCAGCAGGGAGCATCGATAGTTTCAAAAAACGATTAGATAAGCACCTAAACGACTTGCAGGGATATACAATGTAATACTGACATATAATCACACACATAGGTTGGACTTGTGTCTTTTTTCAACTTCACCTATTATGTAACTCACTAATTTGTGTTATGTTATACTGAAAAAATATAGTGATGCACAGTAGTGTGCTGCCACACTGCAATGCCAACTGCCAAAATATGGTGATACACACTAGTGCGTTGTCACACTTCAACACAGTCTGTCAGAAGCCACATTGGGGTGGCATTTAGAATAAATGGCACCTCATTGCACCAAGGTTTTGTGCATTACCACACGCCATATTGTGAACAGGCTCTGATTGTCCTGTAAAGAGCTGAGTAAAGAGGACAACCAGCCTTCAACTTTTTCTGAGAAAATAATTTCCCTCAAAATGCAAGTCTGTGGGTGCAGTAGTCACTGGGTACATGCACAATTGTAAAGGTTATATAACTGCCAACACTTTACAGGGTGTCTCCGACTTACGAACAAGTTAGGGACTTTAGGTTTGTTCTTAAGTTGAAAATGCTCATAACTCGGAAACCGCATGCGCAGAACGGCAGTTACCTAATTTTTCAATGTTTTCCGATGTTCCGTCGAATGGCCGCGAATGCGCAGAACGGGAGATACGTTGTTTTCTGATGTATTCCGATGTTTTCCGATGTTCTGTCGAATGTGCCCGCCGTCGAAAATGGCCGCGCATGCGCAGAACTTCCCGTTCGTAAGTAGGAGTTGTTCGTAAGTTGGGCGTTCGTAAGTCGGGGACCCCCTGTATTGTCTTTCAGAGGATTTTATGATCTTACATATTACCCACTGTTAAAAAAAAGGCACGGCTGTGAGATGTGTTGGGGTGCCAAAGAGATTAATGGCAACACATCAAACCAATGCATACAATTTAAATGAATGGGCTGACAGTGCACAAAAACAACCAAAAAATGGGCATTCATCATTTTTGGCAATGCAGCGTACCACAACGCATAGTGTATTGGAGCTGTGTTGACTTTTCTGCAACACACCTTACTGGAAATGTGTGAATGGGCCGTAACTAATAGGAGCACAGCACAGATCGGAGAGCAAAGGAAATTATCAGATAATTCGATTTTAAGCAGGATTATTGTGTTTTTTTTTTGTTTTTTTTTAATTGAACAGATAAACCAAATACTTTCAATTATTAGGATTTGTATACCTGTTTGGCCCTTTTTCATGTTAGGGTCCTTTAAAAAGTAGCAGCTTTGCCAACTTACTGTACCCTCCCCGCAGTCACAACAGCAAATCTGGATGAAAATATTTTATTTTGTCTGTTGCATTAAGTTAACAACTGCTGTTCTTATTATGGGCTTGATCTGATTTAGCCCAAGCCATACAATTAAATAAGAGAAATCTAATTAAAGCCAGTCTCTTCAGCTGCCAGAAAAAAGATTGTGTAGAGAGGGGAGTAAAAGTAGAAAAATAAATGTGTTGCATATTTAATTTGATAGAAATGTATTGGTTACCCAAAATAGATACACTAAGGGCTTTTTAATTGAATGTTAAATTAGCATGACCTTTCCTTATTAATTACTTAGCATTATGTGTCCAAAGCTGGGACTGTGCTGAGTAATGAGGAATATGGGGGCAAATCCACAAAAGAGATACTCCGGCGTAAGCCGTCGTATCTCTGGTTCTAACTTTGGAACTGATCCTCAGAAGCAGTTTTCCTAAGTTAGGCAGAAGATCCGACATCTGTAAGGGACTTACACTGCCGGATCTTAGGATGCAGTACCGCATCCGCCACTGGGGGCATTTCGAGTCGAAATGCCTCTGTTAGTATGCAAATTAGCACTTAGGGCGATCCTCAAAGCTTTTGTACCTAGTTTTTTCGCCGTAAGTGTTAGTTTGCCTGGTGTAAAACTAGGGCTGCTTTTACAAGGTGTAAAGTTAGTCACACCTTGTAAAGGCCCATTCAAGCGACGGCATTTGGTATGCATTCCCGAGGGAGAACTCCATGCCAATTTTCAATGAAAAAAACGGCATGGGTTCCCCCTCAGGAGCATACCAGGCCCTTAGGTCTGTTATGGGTTGTAAGGAGACCCCCCTCCGCCGCAAAATTGACGTAGGGGGTCCCCCTACAATCCATACCAGACCCGTATCCAAAGCACGCTACCCGGCCAGCCAGGAAGGGAGTGGGGACGAGCGAGCGCCCCCCCCCCTCCTGAGCCGTGCCAGGCCGCATGCCCTCAACATGGGGGGGTTGGGTGCTCTGGGGCAGGGGGGCGCACTGCGGGCCCCCCCACCCCAGAGCACCCTGTCCCCATGTTGATGAGGACAGGACCTCTTCCCGACAACCCTTGCCATTGGTTGTCGGGGTCTGCGGGCGGAGGCTTATCGGAATCTGGGAGTCCCCTTTAATAAGGGGGCCCCCAGATACCGGCCCCCCACCCTAAGTGAATGGATATGGGGTACATCGTACCCCTATCCATTCACCTGTAGGCAAAAAGTAAAAGTTAATAAACACACAACACAAGGCTTTTTAAAATATTTTATTATTCTGCTCCGGACGCCCCCCCTGTCTTCGTTATTAGCTCAATTACCAGGGGGGGCTTCTTCTTCCGCTCTCCGGGGGTCTTCTCCGCTCTCCGGGGGTGTTCCGCTCTCCGGGGGGGGCTTCTCCGGACTCCGGGGGGCTTCTTCCATCTTCTCCCCTCTTCCGCTCTTGACTCGGCGAACCCCGGTTCTTCTGCAGCTCTCCGGTGCCTTCTTCTTCAGCGCTGGCTGCCTGCTATGTTTGTGTGTTAGCTCGATTTCAAACAGGCAGCCGGCGCGGTCTTCTGTGACGTCAGGGTCTTCTGGTCTTCTGTTCTTCCTATGTTGCCTCGTCGCCTGTTGTCGCTGTAATGATGGAAGCGCGCCTTGCATCACATTTATATAGGCATCGCCGTCCCATCATGCTCCGGCAGGTACCCACGTGGTGGGTGCCTACCCACGTGCACCCACCACGTGGGTACCTACCGGAGCATGATGGGACGGTGATGCCTATATAAATGTGATGCAAGGCGCGCTTCCATCATTACAGCGACAACAGGCGACGAGGCAACATAGGAAGAACAGAAGACCAGAAGACCCTGACGTCACAGAAGACCGCGCCGGCTGCCTGTTTGAAATCGAGCTAACACACAAACATAGCAGGCAGCCAGCGCTGAAGAAGAAGGCACCGGAGAGCTGCAGAAGAACCGGGGTTCGCCGAGTCAAGAGCGGAAGAGGGGAGAAGATGGAAGAAGCCCCCCGGAGTCCGGAGAAGCCCCCCCCGGAGAGCGGAACACCCCCGGAGAGCGGAGAAGACCCCCGGAGAGCGGAAGAAGAAGCCCCCCCTGGTAATTGAGCTAATAACGAAGACAGGGGGGGCGTCCGGAGCAGAATAATAAAATATTTTAAAAAGCCTTGTGTTGTGTGTTTATTAACTTTTACTTTTTGCCTACAGGTGAATGGATAGGGGTACGATGTACCCCATATCCATTCACTTAGGGTGGGGGGCCGGTATCTGGGGGCCCCCTTATTAAAGGGGACTCCCAGATTCCGATAAGCCTCCGCCCGCAGACCCCGACAACCAATGGCAAGGGTTGTCGGGAAGAGGTCCTGTCCTCATCAACATGGGGACAGGGTGCTCTGGGGTGGGGGGGCCCGCAGTGCGCCCCCCTGCCCCAGAGCACCCAACCCCCCCATGTTGAGGGCATGCGGCCTGGCACGGCTCAGGAGGGGGGGGGGCGCTCGCTCGTCCCCACTCCCTTCCTGGCTGGCCGGGTAGCGTGCTTTGGATACGGGTCTGGTATGGATTGTAGGGGGACCCCCTACGTCAATTTTGCGGCGGAGGGGGGTCTCCTTACAACCCATAACAGACCTAAGGGCCTGGTATGCTCCTGAGGGGGAACCCATGCCGTTTTTTTCATTGAAAATTGGCATGGAGTTCTCCCTCAGGAATGCATGCCGAGCGACGCTGTCATTTTTTTTTATAATTATTTGTTTTCCCGGCGCGTCTTTTTTTCACCCGTCGTAACTTTAGTGTCCCGTCGCAATCCACAAAGCCGCCCGGCGTCAATTACGTTCGCGCGATGCACGTCGGGAAAATGACGTCACACGCATGCGCAGTACGGCCGGCGCGGGAGCGCGCCTCATTTAAATTGTAAACGCCCCCCGGAGAGGAGGAACGCCTTACGACGGCGGCACTTAACTTACACTGCTTGAAATTTTTACGTAAGTGCTTTGAGGATCAGGCACTTAGGTAAAAACTTTAAGTCAGTGTAACTTAACTGCTGAAAGTTAAGTTACGCCGCCTGGCTGAGGATTTGGCCCATGGTTCATAGAATTGCAGAATGTAGTGCTGTAACAATACATAGCATAATGGGCATCTACTGTCTGTAAAATCTGCCAGCCTGGTCACATGGTCAGCAAGGTGGCACAATCCTATCTAAAGGGATGCATGCAATTTCTTATAATAGTAATAATAATAATCATTATTATTATTGTCATGGTAGTACCTGTGCTTCCCACTATGTATCAAAAAGCAACAAGTTCACATAATTAATACCCCCAATTTGCCCCCTACCTTTCCTTCACTTGTCTGATACCCTGTTCCACTGCTGTAGCTTGGTGAAAGCCAGGCTGATAAGCATCAGTTTGAATGGATTGGCTATTTTTAAAGAAAATCAATTGAATGTAAGCAAGTGTGTAAGATAATATTACAATGGGATTGTAACTTTCCATTCTTCTAGTTTATTAGCCCAAAACAGTCATTATGTGCATAATCAGCTTTAGATGGGCTTTAAGAGACATTAGTATTGATTTATTAAAGCCAAAGAGACAGTTCATTTTGAAAGAGAAGATGAACTTTGCATAGGAATTCTCCCCAGAGCTTAATGAATAAGATAAGGCTCTGCTGACTGCCATCATCCAAACATGTGCAAGCAAATTTTTATTTTTTTTAAGTTTCCTTGCATGTGATTGGGTATTCTTTGCAAAGTAACATTTGACTACAATCACTAAGCTCTTGGGTAAATTTCCTTACAAAGTGCAACTTCCCTTGAAATGTGAACAGCCTATTTGCCTTTAGTAAATAAGCCACATTGTGCCAAGTCAGGAGAAAATGACACCATGTTTCTCAGGCCTCGTACACACGACCGAGTTTCTCGGCAAAAACCAGCAAGAAACTTGCTGTTTTTTTTTTTTTTGACGAGGAAACCGGTCGTGTGAACATTTTTCGACAAGGAAACTGTTGAGGAACTCGGCGAGCCAAAAAGAGAGCATGTTCTCTTTTTCCTCAACGGGAATGGAGAAAATTGGCTTGTCGAGTTCCTCGACAGCCTAACAAGGAACTCGATGAGCAAAACGATGTGTTTCGCCCGTCGAGTTCCTCGGTCGTGTGTAAGAGGCCTGAAGGTTGCCCCAGTTAGGGCTCAATCATATGGGTGGCCCCAGGTAAGATTCTATGATTCTTGCTGGTGGAGAAAGTAGCCCCATGCAAGTTGTGTGCAAACAGCCGCAACCAAATTTGTACCCTATATAAATCAATGGTTGGCACAAACTTGATATAGTAATTTAACCAGTTTGTATGCAGCCACAGCAGAGAGCTGCTGGGTGTTTAGCCCCCTGTGAGAATGAACCCTTATATATTACTTAATTATCTGCCTCTGTGAAACTGGAATCGAATATGCTGCCTGAGACTAGGAGGGGCAGCGATGTTGCCTCCTCTGTAAAGTGATAGTCCTAGGACCCAGCAATTGGCTGCTAAACCCATGCACTGCCAGTGGAATATGGTCAAATTTTCCCCTATATTTGGGGCACTGTGTTTTCTGTCAGCTGGCAGCAAAGGCAGGATCATTTGCATGTTGGAGTAAAGTGACAGGGAATTTGTACAACTCCCCTATAACTCCCCTATAATAAAAAAAGTTGAACATGTAATATGTGCTTTTTTCTGCATTGGAGGGCCTTAGAAGTCAATAGCAGTACTAAAACCCTTTCCACTCCAATTTCTACATTTCAAAAATGCATTGGGGATGTGTGTCAAGATACGTTAAAATGCATGGCAACGCACAAAAAACACATGTTGACACACCTATCTAATGCTACAAAATAACACACCTCTACACACATATATTGATCTAAATGAGACCTTAATTAACCTGGGTTTGTGTATAGGTAGGCTTATATGGGGTATCTATATTTTACCAGTGTTGCCAAAAAAATCTATTGGTTGGAAACTTTGCAGGGCAAAATTGTGTCTGCTTCCTATAGATACAGACCTTTAGTGCCTAATGGTAGTTATCTAAGCCGTCAAGTAGTAAATTACATGCACATCCTTCCCCTTGCAATACATAATGCATTGCACATGTCTATGTATTGCCTTTTGCAATGTGTTTTATTTTTCTTATATCGAGTTAGCTACCAAGAGCATCACAAGTAGCAAAATACAGATATTTTGTGATAAAATTAAAATCACGTTTTCCTGGATCTGGTAGTTTTTAGCTGCATTTTCCTATGACATGAGTAGTTAGACTTTCCCTGGTAAGGAACATGTTAATTGGCAGAGGGATACTATAATGGAGGTCATATACTCAGGAGTGCAGAGTAAAGAGATAAAGAATGAGGGTAATGAAGCAGACCAGGGACATCCTCCAGAGAAATCCTTCTTCTAATCCTTTCTTTCTCAGGTGAAACAATGAGATATGATTACAGCTGACATCTGATGTAGAAGTATCAGACCACAAAGAAAACACAAGAATGCCGGGGAAATTCACACCTCGCCAGCCTGTCCAGTTTAAAGTCAGTTAGAGGAGATTTCATTGTTAACAGATAGTGAAAATGTATTTTCCCTAGATATAAATGGACAGGAGCTTGGAAATAATTCTTGAAACCAAACTCTAGACAAAACTTTTTTAGTTTTGAATAGCGTTGAGAGTAAAAAGCTCCAGCTTTACATTGCCTGTGTCTCCTTTGGGGAGATTTTCCTTTTAGTTCCTGCCGTTATTTATTGATTTATTCCCTTTTCCAATGTGTCCATATCTTTAGAAAAAAAATATTATTATTACTCTTATAATACGAGATTTATATAGCGCCAACAACTTGCCCAGCACTGTACAAATTGAAGGCAGACGGTACAGTTATAATACGATTCAATACAAGAGAAATCAGCGGGCCCCGATCGTTGGAGCTTACAATCTAAAATGGAAGGTCAAGTGATACAAATAATAATAGTAATTATAACTTATTAGGTGAAGGCAGGATAGGCTTCTCTAAAGAGATTGAAGTTGAGAGTAAAAAGCTCCTGCTTTACATTGCTTGTGTCTCCTTTGGGGAGATTTTCCTTTAGTTCCTGCCCTTATTTATTGATTTATTTCCTTTTCCAATGTGTCCATATCTATAGAAATATATGATTATTATTATTATATTATTACTCTTATAATACAAGATTTATATAGCACCGACAATTTTCCCAGCACTGTACAAAATGAAGGCAGACGGTACAGTTATAATACGATTCAATACAAGAGAAATCAGAGGGCCTCGCTTGTTAGTGATTACAATCTAATCAAGTGCTACCAATAATAATAGTAATAATAACTTCTTGGGTGAAGGCAGGATAGGCTTCTCTAAAGAGAAGGATTTTCAGGGATCACCTAAAAGTAGGTAGGGTAGGAGATAGAGACAGATTGGGGTAATGGGTTCCAGAGCATGGGAAAAGCTCTGGAGAAGTCCTGGAGGTGAGCATGGGAGGAGTGACGAGGGAGCTAGAGAGCAGGGGGTCTTAGGAAGAGTGAAGAGGGTGGTTCGGTTGGTATTTTGAGACAAGGTTAGTGATGTAGCATGGGCAGAATTGTGTGTGACTTTGTAAGTTGTTGTTGGGGTTGAATGGGGTTAGATTTCAAAGGGTCAATATAACCACAACTGGCATTCCATTCACAGGCTTATTCAATTTTTAGATAGAAAGATCATTTGAGTACCTGCATTGCCCACTAGCTGAGAGTGTGAAACGTGTCAGTTTTTATCATGTGCCCTGCTGTGGCTTGTACTTTTTTCATTTTGCACAATAAAGGCATTTTTATTGGAGTGCGGCTGTCCAGAACTTCCCTTTTCCAAATCACTAGGCACTTCTACCCTTGGTTCTTTCCCTTGGTTTATAATATGAAGTTTTTGAAAGAGTAGATTGATATGTGAAGCTAATGGAAGAAGATGCTCGCCAAGGTGTGTTCATAACTGGACTGTCAGTTTTTATAAACTGACCCTTAAAACCGGTGAGCATACTTATATGGGCAAGGGTATCATGGGAACATTTTGAGTCAGTAAAATCAACTTGATTAATATTATTTATTTTCAGTTCTATCTTTGGCTATCTCTTCAAATCCAGTCCACACACCATAACATTAATGAAGCTGAACTTGTTTTTGCTGTCCACATTTTATGATGTTTGAAAAAATATTGTTTAGAGCTTTACATGGTATGTCACACACAGAGTATGTAAAACCCAAACCTATAGTTATGAATAGAATGTGGAAGGCTTGGGATTGGCATCTTTTTTTTATTTTATTTTATTTTTTTGCTGACAATACATCCAATCACATCGCACAAACTTCCGGACAACCCCTTATAGAAGTGTTGGTGCACTGCTGAACAGTGCCACTGTATAAATCCAGTAGAAGAAGACAGTCAGGCGCCTCTGTTTGTCACCTTGATAAAGGGGGTGGCCATTCTCCAGAAAAATGTAAATGTATTTGTTAAAATTATATAGGGCATCAGTAAATTTTTCCATCTGGATTGTTAATTGGCATGCTGGTTGTCTTCTTATGATTTTATTGTTGCTTGATTCCATTCTGTGAAGATTTACTGTCTCAATTTTTTTTCCTGATGAACATTGTCTTTGCTACAGAAAGTAATGAGAAATCCAAAATGTATAGTTGTCATAAGAACCTAAGGTGAGGGCAAATCTTCCAATGGAGATACCGGTTTTGATCGATCAGCTTGGGTACATTCAGCCTGCCTATACATGGTTCGAATCTCGGCCACTCCCTGGTGGACTGCCCGAGATTTAAACTGCCTATGGCCGGTTTTACCGACAGAGCCCACCAACTTTCTTTGAGAAGATCCATCATTCATCCATCATCATTTGCAGATCCAAGCACACTAGAGCTACAACCAGTGTTAGGCTGGCCATAGACGGTGCAAATTTCTTTGCACGATTCTTCAATCAACACAGACAGTGCTGACAAGGGGAATCAGCAATTGTCTTCTCCCGGCAGGGGCGGTATGGGGAAACTGTCCCCGCCGGGAAAACACAGTGATTATTGTTAGTGGCTACAACAGCTGCTAGTGATAATCACAATAGAATCCAGCAGGCTGGTTGTACCCAAGACGATCAATAGATCCACTTGGTACATTCAGCCTGCCCGTTTTGCCCAATTTGAACTGTGTATGGTCGGCCTTAATCATTTCTGGATGTCTGCAGAATTTAAGGCACAAGAAGCATTGTTAAGCTCTGTGCTAGACAGCCATGCCACCCAGAAGTAGTTAGTGGATCTACACTATTTCATGTCCCTTTGCCTAGAAATGTATTTCAGTTCGGATTTTAACTGTTGCCCATTGAAGCACAGTTCCATCCAAACGGTTTCTATTTTGTTTTCTATCATTTTTTTTCTTTTTTTTTTACAGAGGAAGGGTTAGAACCCTTATCAAGTATTATAATTTCTGTATTTGAGAAATTTTTGCTCACTTCCTGTGTTTTTTGCTTACTTCCTGCGTGGTTGATGAGACAGAAAGTGGCCCAATTATCTCTAATTGTACACAGAGAGTAGTAAAACAGTTTTTTTGATCGTCTGTCCCCATTGCAGAGAACCTAGGAAGTGAGGTAAAATCTCCCCAATTAGGACGTAAAAAGCAATAAAACCTGAATAGAGTTTTAACTCTTCCCCATATTAACAAAAAACTGAAAAAAAATATTTTGTCTGGAATGGGCCTTTATAGAACTTTCATACATTTGTAGATACGGACTGCTCTTTTTTCAGTTGGTAATTTCAAAGTGTCTCTGAAACAGGTGAAAAAATGACTTCAATATTTAAACTTTCGTTTAAGGTCCCTGAGGTACTCTCTTCATATGACTGAGCAGTCAGTAATTATTAACAGCCGAGTCAAGGATCCGATCCTTGTCATGCCACCGCAGTATAGTGCAGTACATTCCATTATGAAATAACCCTGAAACTGAGACTTTTTTTTCCTCTGTGCACAGAACATGAGTGATGATTATTATAATACATAGCAGGCAGCACCTTGCACAGGGGAAATTAACGTATATCAAGTGTAGCTTAAAAGGATAAAAAAAAAACACTTTTAATACAAGTCCCAGGTGCTCATGAACTTATGAAGAAATTAAACTATATGGAGCTGCGTGACTCAGTATTAATTAAACTATGGAGTTTGAAATGCTAGACTTTGGCTTTAGTCCCAGATTACAGCGGAATCAACAAAAATACATTATGACGTTAAAATATTTGTTAAAAATACACTGCCGCCACGCCAGCAAGCCTCTATTTATATCTAAACTGGCTACAAAAAAATATCATACCTGAACAGAGTACTAATCAACCCCCATGTCACCCTAGGTCTAATCATCTGGTCACCTTGATTAATAAAAATACACAGGGACCTTTGTGTAGTGCCTCCCTCTACTAGAGCTGATCCAGGGGGAAAAAAGTATTTATTTACGAGATGTGTTTGTAATACCTAAAGTGATTGAAAAGACTTCTTGTGAAAAAAAAAAGTGATTGAAAAGTCTAATTTAAAAATAATAATAAACATGTTATACTTACCTGGTTTTGCACAGAGCAGCCCAGATCCTCCTCTTCTCTGGTCCCTCTTTGCTGCTCCTGGCCCCTCCCTCCTATTGCGTGCCCCCACAGCCATCAGCTTGCTATGGGGGCACCTGAGCCAAGTCACAGCTCTGTGTATCCATTCAGACACGGAGCCCCTACCCTGCCCTGCCCCTCCCTCCCCTGATTGGCTAACTGATTTTTATTGAAAACCATGGGAGCCAATGGCTGTTGTGATGCTTCTCTAATCTATGTATATGTCCATGTGCTTCAGAAACTCTACCCCCATAGTACATGTATGATACACTCCTTTATAAGTGCATAAACCAAAGCACCAAATTCTAATTCTTCTTCAGCTGTACTGTCGACAATACATTTGGTTGTTACTTCTCTTTGTACACCATTAGTCTTTCTAAATACATTTATTTTGTAAACCTTTCAGTAAAGAAAAAGGTTATTTCCGTTTTTTTTTTTTTTTTATTTTTTTTTTATTTTTTTTTAGGTTTACACATTTTTAAATATAGAATCATAAAATCTTGTTTGGCAAATAAATATTTAATAAATGACAAAGGATTCCCAGACCACAATGGGTTAGCTAAAGAGACAGCACAGCAGGTGCAGCTTGCTTTTTGTCACACTGACGCCTTTCCAGCGCACCGCTCCAGTGTGAAAGCCCTCGGATGTTAAAACCCAGTCTGCTGCATTGCAAGAAGCTAGTATTAATGAAGTACAGCCAAAGCTTGTTTGGATGTACGTCTTCAGTGGATCACACTCCTGTGACCCATTTTCAGCAGACGGCAGGTTGAAGCCCGCTGTCGACTGACGTCACAAAGCCTGTCCAGGCTGGGGCAAGATAGCGACAATGAAGTCGGGATCCACCTACATGCCTGTACCGGCACCCAGCTCAGCCTGTTAGCAAGCCGCTGAGAACTTGAGTCGGCTGCTCCCGCACCCTCCACAGCCCCATGCTCCAGTGAGTGAGGGAGGAGGCAGAGCAGACAGCGGAGACTGACCGTCACCAGCTCTCTGCTCACGGAGCCTTGAGAACCGAGCAATCTGTGACATAGCTCAGTTCTCAGTCTTAGAGCCAGCGGGGGACAGATGCAACATCAGACCAATGCTGCATCCACCTAGGAAAGTATGATTCTGAAAAAAAAAGCATACTTCTCTTTCTAATTCAGCTACTGCTTGCATCTTGTGATGTAATAATGAATACCAAGCTGCATTCATTTTGTTAATTTTTTTATGTCAGCTTACAGTTCATCTTTAAAGCTCTATTCAAGCCTAGCATCTCGTGTAATCTGTCCTTTCAATGAAATTGTTGCTAAAGATTCCCTTCTTTTCTTGGCTTCATTCAGAATTTCTAGTGCTTCACATTCTGTCCTCACAGAAGTCTGTGGAGCCAGTTCAGGGTTATGTAGGGTAGAGCACTATCACTGAAACCATGCGTATAAATAGCATAGATCAGCCTTTTCTAACAGTCATGAAACCCCTGAAATTAATTGCAGATCTTGGGAAATCCCTGACAAAAATGTATTAATTGGGAAGATTGCCAATTACATTGTATGACCAATGGGAAGGATGTCCCTCTTACAGTGGTGGTTAGAATGTCACCCTTAGACCCCTTTCACACTAGCGGACCAATCGGGTCCGCCTGTCAGTTTTTCAGGTGCACCTGATCACAACCTCCAGTCTCCTCTATGGAGTGGCGGACATGTCCGTTGACACACGCCGACATCTGATTCGATCCTATCTGCTAAAAACAGGCGAATGGGGATCCATTCCCCATCTGTCTAGTGGATCGAATCAGATGGCAGTCAAGTGTAAACAGACAGGTGGTGCGTTTACATCTGATTGCCCTTAGAGAACAGCGGGCTGTGTCTGTGTTTGCTCTGGATAAGCGGAACAGACACGGATCAGCCTGGTCAGCGGGGATCAGCGGACAGATTCCCCCCTGAGCAGGTGGACTCCATCAGAGCCTGCCCCGTATGTAAGGGGCCTATCAAATAGCTAAAAAGATCATTGGTGTCATACAGTTGGCTCTGGCTCTGCCATGTGGCATTGGACTTGAAATTATGTAGGCACCATCAGATGGGAGGTCAGTTGGCTCAAGGAACCCCTAGCATACATATTATACATTATAATTATTTAATTTTTGCTTGCCTAAAAACCCCACCGGGGGAACTTTCCCATATCGCACACATCTGGGGTGAGCAGCATCATTTCCTCTCAATATGTCTTTTCCTTTTCAAGGAACCCCTAGCAAGCTTTGAAGAAACCCTAGGTTTCCACTGAACCCTGGATGATAATGGTTGGCATAGCAAAAGGATATATTTCATTAATGTTACAAGTGAAGGAAACCAACAAAAAAGTCTTCATCTTCTTGGAGTTTTTAATTCTGTAATTGAAAAATGAAAACAATTACTGTTTTGAATAAATATGGTCCTTTTTGTTACAGCCATGATACAATTTAATATATTTTTGAAATCTCTTACCTTTAGAAAACTTAGAAAGGTTATGTGGAGGAATCTTTTGAATTGCAGGCAGATTAGTTAGTGTTGGGTTTTACTATATAATAACAAAGTAAAGAAAAAAACCTTGTCAAGGATCTAGATAAAAAGCAAAAAGTATTGTCAAAGTCTTAGCTTTGAATGGCTAATTAAATAAAAATATGATGATGCAAACTTTCTGAGCACTAAGAGCCCTTAATCGGGTAACTACAAAGAAATGATAATTAGTGGGGGTGAGTGAGTGGTACAAAAGAATGAAGGCAATTAAGGAACCATACAATAGATTTTAAAGCTCTACTACAGGGTCATGGCTCTTTTACAATGGCTCAAGAAACCTAAATCAGCAGACAGTATTGGCATTTAAAACAATAGGGCCCACACAATATTAAAATTACTGAACACCTGTTTTCCTGTTCAGTGACTTTGCATCTGATCAAAATGGTTTATACTTTATAATGAAAGCAGCCGTCACCTCACCTCAGTAAACACCAGTGAAAAAATATAGATATGGATGACCAGTTATGCCCTGTACACACGATCGGTCCATCCCATGAAAACAGTCTGATTGATTTTTCCATCAGTTATCCGATGAAGCTGACTGATGATCAGTCGTGCCTACACACCATCAGTTAAAAAAACGATCGTGTCAGAACGCGGTGACGTAAAACACAACGACATGCTGAAAAAAAAAAGTTCAATGCTTCCAAGCATGCGTCGACTTGATTCTGAGCATGCGTGGATTTTCAACCGATGGACGTGCCTACAGACGATCGTTTTTTTTCTATAGGTTTTTTTATCCATCAGATAATTTTAAAACCAGTTCCTAATTTTTTAACCGATGGATAAATAACCGATGGGGCCCACACACGATCGGTTTAGTCTGATGAAAACGGTCCATCAGACCGTTCTCATCAGACAAACCGATCGTGTATGCAGCATTACTCTTTAAGAGCTCAAAGGTGGTCATAGACTTTAAAGTGGTCCTCTGGCCAAACTATGGACATGCAAGTATTTTTCAAATTTACAACAAGCAGCAAATTGACTTTAAAGCAAGCCTTTGGTAACCTCCATTGCTAAGGACATATTGTCAAATATCACAGCAGAGTAAGTTCAAGTACAGCCAGGCTCCATCTAACCCTTGATAAATGTTTCTCCATTCATGGCATCAATGTGCATGTTCTGGTCACCTGGGCATACATGTTTATACTATTGATCAGTCAAGAGGGCAAATATTCCAATGTTCGCTTATCTGGGGGAGATGGTAGTGATTAGACATTTTAGGACTATTCAATCAATTTTTACCGTTAACATATGTTGGCCACAAGTGTCTACTACAGCCCATAGGCTTGAGGTTTCCACCCAAGCATAAAACATCTAATATATACAGCCAGCCCAATTAAAGCACTGCAAATCAACTAGAGGAGCGTTTCCCCAATAACTCTTCAACTGAAATGTTGACTAGCCAGTCTTTGTATCACATCATCCAAACGAAATGTCATAATTACACAAGGCACACCAGGGCTGGGAAAAAAAGGTTTGAAAGAGAGAGTTTGTTGGATCTCTCCTGGTGCACCTAGTGCATAGTTCATCCTATACAACATACATATGTGTATAGGATGCAAGCAAGAACTAGCTGAATGTCACAGATTGGCAATCTGTAACCTCTTATACACAAAGCATTACTGTCAGCAAACAGTGCATGGACAATGTCACGTTTACCCCAAACGCAGGTGGTCAGACACTATAGCTGGCTACTGTGTTCTTCACCTATAGCAGCCCCCTTTCCCATAAAGCAAGCAGGCTGACCAGTACTCGGTTGCCTCCAGTACTTATACACACTTATAGTGCCTGGCGACTACGCCAGGGGATACGTGAACTGAGATAAGCAAACAGGTATTTGTGGTTGGCAGACAGGCAGAGTGGTTCAATGACACTCCAGGTAAAAGGCAGGCAGGGTTCAGAGAATAACTGATATCCAATCCGAGGTCATACACAGGGAAATCCAATCTAGCAGAGCAGGGCAGACAAACGGGCAGCCTGACCAGGTATTTACATATGCTATCACAAGCATGAGACTGCAGGCTTGGCTAGCTTAAATTAGGTTTTGGCTCCACCCAGAGACTGGCCACATCAATCACCTTTCAGGTGGACAGAGAGATTGTGGACAGAGAGATTGATCTCATGCCAGCATCCTGCTGGCATGAGATCAACAGCCGTGAAAGAACAGGCGCATTTACATGCTCCTGTCAGCCACCTCATGGTCACACCAGTGTCCCTTCTGCTTAGGCCATAGCCTATAAAACCTATGCAGAAATGCAAGCCTGATCATTACTGATGGGGGATCTAGGGTTAGAGATATGTGAACTGTGAGCTGGCATTAAAATCTGTGAATATAGTCTTCTTTCAGGCTGATTTTACAATAACTCTGTATGCTCAATCTGTCTATCTAGAATGTACAAGTAAATGTGCAGCTTTTGTACATATTTCTGAAAAAGACATAGGGATCTTCACACTTCTCTTGCACCTTCTGTTATTAAGCAGGATAGTGATTGCCAGTTTCCATTATAAGTCATTATGTTTCATTATCCTTCCATTACATCTTGGATAACAAGCCCCTTTGACACTGTCAAAAGTCTAACCAGCAGCAGCTTTATTAAAGTGTCGGTCTACAAAAAAAATGAAGCTATATTTTTGGGGGCTGAGTTACTAGCTTCTGTCTGCATCAGTTTTAAGCCCTACTCCATTACCTTGTTGTTGACCTTGAAGCACCCAATGGCGACTTGAGATACAGCAAGCTAAAGGTTCTCTGGAAATTGTCGGCCTACATTTTTATTATTTTTTTGTGGAAGGATTAGAACCCATGTTCAGGTTTTACTGCTATACGGTACTCTGTTGGTGAAGGTAAATTTGCAACAGGTCAAAGGCAGCAGTTAAATAAAATGAGGGGAGGTTTAGGCTTCCCCTACGCTACAAAAAAACTTATGCATATTCTGGGGTCGGGCAAAAAATAACAAAATGCCAGGTAAAAGAAAGAAATCATTACCTAATATGCTGTTGGACCACCTTTGGCATCCAACTGTGACTATGGCTGAGAATGTTCTCTGAAGTTAGGGAGTGGATTGCCTGAGCATGGTTGTTTCATAATAGTCGTGCTCTGCTCTTCTTGTAGCACTAGGGTCCTTACGTTGTTTCATGAGACTGTAGAGAATTGGATTATTTTGTCTAACTCCATCCCATTCTATCCAACAAACATTACACTTGACTAAAGCCCTTTTATTTGTGCTTTATAAAACCCCTCAAATGCCTGTTTTTTTCCAATATGAAGATTTCCCTTCTCGTTAATACAACTTTTCAAGCGGCAAAGCCTAACCCTTCGTTTGATAAAGTTTGAGAAGTTAACGCTTTTTCCATTGCGCTTCTCTTCGCCCACCATCAAAGGTTAAGTGAGATAATTAAACAAGGGAAGGAAAGAAGGATGGGAGACGACAATGGCGTTTTGAAAGGTTCATCGGATAGGAGTTAAGAAATGGCAAAGGAAAAAAAAAAACAAGGAAGAAGTGTGACATGCAGCGGTAGCAACGGTTCATGAAAGGTTATGGATAAAGTAGGCTGAAATGACAGCTCGGCAGCACTGGCAGGAGCTTCCAGATGGAGGGGAATTCAGAACAGAGAATTATAGGCAGCTTGTGTAACATAAGCTGCTTTATAAAAGCATATCAGGGAGAAAAGGGGGAGGCGGGCTTATTAGAATGTGCTTAAAAAAAAAACAGCATTGTTAGGAGCTGACAGCAGAATGTTGATGTCTTACGGACTCACTTTTGTATACAGAAGAGCGCGGAGAAGGAAACGGGGATTAGAACATAGACCAAAAGCGCAATATGCTGCAGTCACTTAGCTCCTGTCAATCTGGATGTAATAGTTTACTTTTTTTATATATATATATATATAAATGTCCTCGATGTTCGATTTTCTCCTTTTGTATAAATGCTAAACTGTTCTTAGAGGAAGGTAGACAGGCAAGTGTTGGTCGTCAACCCTTGTTAGACACTTGAGAAGACTGTGTCACATTTGCAATGCAGAAAGGACCGGCATCCTCCTGGAATAATAAAAATTGTTTTAGAGTGGGTCAGGAACTCACGATATCAAACAAGGAATTGTTGGGCGCATTGGTATTAGATGCAGAACAGGACTTATATCAACCCCGACATATTAACATGTCGAAAGTTTTTTTAGACTGGCAAAAGATAACTTTTTAGACTTTAAAATATTTATGTAGAAGGTAATGGGGTTGATCGGCTAAAAGAATATAAAACTATTTACTTAGCAAAATGCATGTTCACTTTGGAAAGTGTACCTACACTTGTTCTAACGTGAAGCTAAGTTTGCTTCATCATATTCAATTATGCGCAAGTTTGTTGTACAGTATATATACAGTGTGAGTTTTCATGGTTCTAAGGTTATATCCAATAACAATGCTAAGAACTTAAAAAAAAAAAAATATATATATATATATATATATATATATATATATATATATATATATATATATATATATGTATGCACACATACACACACAGTGCATCCGGAAAGTATTCACAGCTCTTCACTTTTTCCACATTTTGTTATGTTGCAGCCTTATTCCAAAATGGATTCAATTTGCTATTTTCCTCAAAATTCGACAAACAATACTCAAAATTTGACAAACAATACCCCATAATGACAGTGAAAGGATTTTTTTTTTAATCTTTGAAAAAAATCAGATGTACATAAGTATTCATAGCCCTTGCCATGAAACTCAAAATTGAGCTCAGGTACATCCTGTTTCCTCTGCTCATCCTTGAGATATTTCTACGACTTGCTTGACGTCCACCTGTGGTAAATTCAGGTGATTGGACATGATTTGGAAAGGCACACGCCCATCTATACATGGTCCCACAGTTAACAGTGCATGTCAGAGCACAAACCAAGCCATGAAGTCCAATTAATTGTCTGTATACCTTGTAGGTCTACAGACAATAGGATTGTATTGAGGCATTGAACGAGTACATTAAATGGGCACAGTGGCTTCCATGATCCGTAAATTGAAGACGTTTGGAACCACCAGGACTTTTCCTAGAGTGCACCACCTGTCCAAACTGAGCATTCGAGGAAGAAGGACCTTAGTCAGGGTGGTGACCAAGAGCCCGATGGTCACTCTGACAGAGCTCCAATGTTTCTCTGTGGAGAAAGGATAGCCTTCCAGAAGATCAACTGTCTCTGCAGCACTTCACCAATCAAGCCTGTATGGTAGAGAGGACAGATGGAAGCCACTCATCAGTAAAAGGCACATGACATCCCACCAGGAGTTTGTCAAAAGGCACCTGAAGGACCATGAGAAACAAAATGTTCTGGTCTGATGAAACAATGTATGAACACTTTGGCCTGAATGGCAAACATCATGTCTGGAGGAAACCAGGTACCGCTCATCACTTGGCCAATAACATCCCTACAGTGAAGCATGGTGGTGGAAGCATCATGCTGTGTTTTTTTTTCAGCTGCAGGAACTTGGAAACTTGTCAGGATTGAGGAAAAGATGACTGCAGCAATGTACAGTGACATCCTTGATGAAAACCTGCTCCAGAGCACTCTTGAACTCAGACTGGGGCGAAGGTTCTTCTCCCAACAGGACAACAACACTAAGCAAAAGGAGTGGCTATGGGACAACTCTGTGAATGTCCTTGAGTGACCCAGCCAGAGCCCAGACTTGAACCCGATTGAACATCTCTGGAGAGATCTGAAAATGGCTGTACACGATGCTCCCCATCCAACCTGATGGAGCTTGAGAGGTCCTGCAAAGAATGGGAGAAACTGCCTATAAATAGATGGGCCAAGTGTGTAGCATCATACTCAAAAAGACTTGAGGCTGTAATTGGTGCCAAAAGTTCTTCAACAAAGTATTGAGCAAAGTCTGTGAATACTTATGTACATGTGTGTTTTTTTGTGTTTTTATTTTTAATAAATTTGCAAATATTTCAAACAAACTTCTTGCACGTTGTTCTAATGGGGTATGTTTGTAGAATTTTGAGGAAAAGTATGAATTTAATCCATTTGTAACATAACAAAATGTGGAAAAGGTGAAGCGCTGTGATTACTTTCTGGATGCACTGTATATATAACATTTAAAGAAAGATGGATATGGAGTCTGTAACCCAAAACCCTTTAGATTCTAAAGCATGTGCGATTCTACATGTAGGGCAGAGAGACTTGTAAATACTGACTCATATCGCAGAGGTTACACATAACCCGTGTGTAAACCACATGTATTCCTCCATAAATCCATAGAAATCTACAGATAAATCCACAGGGGTTTACATGTAGATTAGTCAAGCATTACTTTTAAATCTGTGGAACATAACAGTACACGTGAGTCACATGACACCGACAGTTGTAGGATACGAAGTAAAGCCTACTGGGATCCGAGCAGCAAATTAATGAATCTTCACATGCAAATTGTCTAGCAGGTGCACTGAGATTATTTATTACAGCAAGGTGGAAGAGAACTACACCCCATATTACGTGGTAACAGTACAAGTAAGCTAAAACCATTCATTGGTAACTTATAGATTTATTAATGACACCAGAGACCTATTTGTTAATGGATCTGCAGCCTTCAAACTGTCCACCTCCATTCTAAGGTACAAGCTATAGTAACACTGTAACAACTAATCTGGCCTATCAATACTCAATTTGTGTAAAAGAGGAAAGATTGGGGTAAGGGGAATCTGCGCTTAGTGAAAAAAATAATCTAGTGATGCTGATAAACAATTAAGAATAGGTCCTGAGAAGGACATCCTGCTGCTAAACACTACAACTTGGATACAAAGTGTGAAAAAAATGTGAAAAAAACAGTGTAGCACTGGACAACAAATACCCTATATATAAATATATAAAGCAGCGGGTATAACCAATATTAAACTAAAAGTGGTGTAAATCATTTAAAGCATTAATTCAAAAATGCAATGTGTGAAAAGAGAAAGATTACTGTTACTTCTGTGCCAAACAATGTGTAGCGCTGTACAGCAGGTATCCAATAAATTAATATATGAGTCAACCACTGTTGAAATGAATAACATGAAAAATAAAAAATAATAAAGTGACTGATTCAGCACATAAGGTGCAAATCAAAACAAGTAAAGTTCACAGAGGAGGCTAGGAGTGTTTTAACCCCTCCAATTCAGGTGATGAAAAGATGAAAGCGGTGAAAATCCAATGTAAAGGTCCCAACACCAGTGAAAATAAAGGCTTACCAGAAAGCCTGTGACTTTTCCCTTTCAGGATTAGTCTAAACAGGCATAGTAGGAGATTATGATACCTTGAAGCGTCAGAAGCAAGTCGGCGTCTCTCCACAGGTGAAAAGGTAGAATCCTCCGCTCACCATAGGGTTAATCTGTGCTTCCAGATGGAACTCGTATATGTGTATATAGCGTGTGTCAACAAACACCACATGGGGAGAAAAAAAGGAACAATCCCATAGTGTGGGCGTATAAAACAACATAAAATTACTCATTCAAAGAGTGATACAAAGTCCTTGCAAGGGTAAAGGCTCCGTATGGTATCTGACCGCCTTAGGCCGTTAGCGTGTGCGCAATGCGTGTGTATCTTCCCGACGATCGTTTCGTCGTAATGACGTCATAAGGGGCACAGTACAAGGCACGTGGTAACAGTACAAGTCAGCTAAAACCATTCATTGGTAACTTATAGATTTATTAATGACACCAGAGACCTATTTGTTAATAGATCTGCAGCCTTCAAACTGTCCACCTCCATTCTAAGGTACAAGCTATACTAACACTGTAACAACTAATCTGGCCTATCAATACTTATTTTTTGCTGGTGGCTATGAAATAATACTGTAGTATAATAATTTTAGAGGTTCCACTTAATATGTATCCTAGCAATCTACAAAAAATAATGAAATGCTAGGAAGTGATTGATAGCATGAAAACCTGCATGAGCACCCTATGGCCTCGTACACACGATTAGGCCAATCCGATGAACGGTCCGAAGGACCGTTGTCATCGGTTAACCGATGAAGCTGACTGATGGTCCGTGGCGCCTACACACCATCGGTTTAATAACCGATCGTGTCAGAACGCGGTGACGTAAAACACAACGACGTGCTGAGAAAAACGAAGTTCAATGCTTCCAAGCATGCGTTGACTTGATTCAGAGCATGCGTGGGTTTTTAACCGATGATTTTGCATACCAACGATCGGTTTTGACCTATCGGTTAGGCGTCCATCGGTTTTTAAAGCAAGTTCTCATTTTTTTGACCGAAGATTAAATAACCTATGGGGCCTACACACGATCGGTTTGGCCTGATGAAAACGGTTCTTCAGACCGTTGTCCTCTGGCGATCCTATCGTGTGTACGCGGCCTTACCCTTTAACACATGGGTCCATATTTGGTTAGCAGTGATTTAAGATGCTACAGTAGCTGCCAAGTTTCAAACTGTATGGTTCTTAGCCATGGAGTGGTTGAGAACCAAAATGTAAAATGCATCAACTACTGTAGTGTTTTATACCGCTGTTTCATGAAGAATGGCTTGAAATACAAAAGGTTCTTCGAGAACTACTGCAGAAAACAAAGTATAAAGTCAACTAAATCTACATTTTTTTTTTTTAAACAATAAAGGTTTATTTGGCAATTTCAAATTAAAGACATATTGCAGAGAGTTCAAGTGTACAGTGAGATATGGTCATTAAGTCCACACTGTGACCCACAACAAAAATGACTGGTGCCGCTCAAGGCTCCACCAAGTCCTATTGCATAACAAACTGCTAGGAGCACCAACAAGGACAGAGCTAGTGCCAGCTCAAAACATCCAGTAGGGGAAGGAAGTCCTAAAAGTCTACAATCGCAGAAAAATCCCATGATACCCATGATTAAACTCTGGGGCGGAGTGAAATACATTGGAGGGCAGGGCCTGGTTGGAGCCCGGGCTGAGGCTGTCATACACCTCTTCACTGGGTTTTGCTGTGATATGTGACTTTTTTAGGACTTTCTTTCCCTACTGGACATGAAGTCCACATAAAAGGATTTATGTTCTCTTCAAAACCCAAAGTCTGTTTAATGGCCGGACTGTATATAACAAAACACTCACCACTGCTCAATCCAAGGTAACTTCCTCCTTCAATGTTGATACTCGATGGCTGCAGCCAGCTCCTGATCACCATCCTCCAACATAGTATCGTAGAGCGGCACACATAATAGACATTAAAGCTACTCTTTATTTGCCCCAGATAAAAAGTTACACATGAAGTGCCAACGCTATTAATGGCTGGAGTGTAATGACTTAGGGGGTGTGTGTCCCATTGACGTAAGAGATGTGAGTTTACAGTAAAGTGGGCAATCGGGTCCACCCAGAAAATGAGATAGAAGGGGCCAAGGGACAGAAAAGTGGTGTAAGGTGGGTATGAATGTACTGTACATTTGGGTGTGTGGGGGGGAGAGAAGTATTCAATCCTGGTCAACATACACACATGCAGGAAATTGGTCAACATCATGTGACCAAAAGCTGCAGTTCCAGCCAGCTATACATAAGGGGAGTGTGCAGATTCACAGAAGACATAGATTACATACACAGGTAGATTAAAGGGCCTTTTCTCTAGTGCTAAAAGTGGCCTATTGTTCTTCTTTCTACTAGCTACCAGAATTCCTATGACCTTCCTAGGCACTGGAGGTCAAAGCTCTTGCTCTCTACTAAAGAATGGATCACAACAATTGCCTATCTACAACACATTGAAGAACTGACAGCCCTGATGATAATTTGAACAATATATCTCCATCTAAAATGTCTGAATCACTTCCTGCTTAATTCAAGAGCTTCTTTCTATAACACCATTCATTAACCTTGTTGACCAGGATTGAATACTCCCCCTTTTCTATCTCTTCTTCTGGGTGGACCTGATTGCCCACTTTAAACTGTAAAATCACATCTCTTACGTCAACAGGGCACACACCCCTTAAGGCTTCATGCACACCGGGCATTTTGAATTCTCCTCTAGAAGCCTTTTTGCTCCTGGCAGCAGCGTTTTGGCAGAAAAAACGCCTGATGCTTGTAAAAGTATCTACTGTTTTTGCAAGTGTTTAGGTGCCTTTACAGGCATCAAGCCTTTGGATGTTAATTTGTTTCTTTGGCCAGAAAAATAAATTTATTCTGCCCATAGAAATGAATTAAAGCTCAAGCGCTAAATACACCTAGCATTAACGCATTTAGAGGCGTTTACAAGCAGCAAGTGTTTTTTATGTCAAAATGCTGCTGCTCTTGGACGCACTGGCAGTGGATTTTTTTTCTGCCTCTAACGGCCCCTGCCACTAAACATTGCTAACAATCTTTTGGTTGATTTACTAAAGGCAAATAGTTGCTCCAGAGCTTAGTAAATGAGCAGAAGCTCTGCTGACTTCCATCATCCAATCATGTGCAAGCAAAAATGCTGTTTGTTTTTTTCCTTGCATGTGATTGGGTATTCTTTCCAAAGTGAATCAATACCTCATTTACTAAGATCTGGAGCAACTGCAGAGTGTCCAGTCTGTTTGCCTTTAGTAAATCAACCCCTATGTGTGCATGGACACATTGAGTTGATTTACTAAAGGCAAATTTACTGTGCACTTTGCAAAGTGTAGTTGCACTTGGCAAGAGCAGTTGCTCCAGAGCTTAGTAAATGAACAGAAGCTCTGCTGACTTCCATCATCCAATCATGTGCAGGCAAAAATGCTGTTATTTTCCTTGCTCGTGATTGGGGGTGCACAGCACGGTGATCGCGGCCGTGCCGTGTTGCTAGGGCAGGGCGCGACCCCGATCTGTGTAAAGGGCCACGGCCGTGGTTCTTTAACCATGTGATCGGTTGTGACCAATCACAGCCGGCTACATGTAATCACAGAGATGCCGGTAATCGGCTCCCCTCGCCTCACACTGACACTGGGTGGGAGGTAAGGAGAGCCGATCAGCGGCATCTCCTCACAGGGGACATCTAGGGATGTAATCAGGGCACTGATCACAGTGCCCTGATTACAATTAAGTGCCAGCAATACTTGCCCACCACTGCCAGCAATCAGTGCCAACCAGTGCCCATAATTGCCACCAATCTGTGCCCAAAAGTGCCAGCATCCAGTGCCCAAAAGTGACAGCAATCAGTGCCCACAAGTGATGCCAGTCAGTGCTGGCTATTAGTGCTGCCCATCAATGCCCATCACTGCTGCCCATCAATGCTCATCACTGCTGCCCATCAATGCCACCCATCAATGCCCATTAGTGCCCACCAGTGCTGCCTATCTGTGCCCACCAGTGCTGCCTATCTGTGCCCACCAGTGCTGCCTAGCTGTGCCCACCAGTGCTGCCTAGCTGTGCCCACCAGTGCTGCCTAGCTGTGCCCAGTGCCCACCAGTGCCACCTATCAGTGCTCATCAGTGTCACCTATTAGTGGCCATAAGTGCGGCATATTTGTGTCACCTCATAAGTGCCACCTCACCAGTGCCCATAAGTACCACATCATCTGTGCCCATCAGTGCAGCCTATCAGTGCCCATCAGTGAAGGAGAAAAATTACTTATTTGCAAAATTTACTGACAGAAACTAAGACCAGCTTTATTTACAGTGTAGCATGACTGCGCAATTGCCATTCAAAGTGTGACAGCGCCGAAAGCTGAAAAATGGCTTGGGCAGGAAGGGGTTTTAAGTGCCCAGTATTGAGGTGGTTAGTGTGAAAGGGGTCTAATGCCGCGTACACACAATCGGAAATTCCGCCAAGAAAAGTCTGATGTGAGCTTTTGGTCCAAAATTCCAACCGTGTATGCTCGGACTTTTGCTATCAGAATTTCCGCCAACAAAAGATTGAGAGCTGGTTCTCAAATGTTCCAATCGTCTGTAGCAATTCCGACGCGCAAAATTCAGACGCATGCTCAGAAACAATTTGACGCATGCTCGGAAGCATTGAACTTAATTTTCTCAGCTCGTCGTAGTTGTGTTGCCAAGCTTGAGCGGAATTCCGTCGGAAAAAACATCCAAGGTTTTTCCGACGGAAAATCCAATCGTGTGTACGCGGCATTAGTCTTTAGTTCAGCTGTAAGGGCATGGGTGGCTGCTGGTGGATTCTTGTCAGCAGAGGAACAGTTGTATGGGCGCAGTGTGTGTGAACAGCAGTGATGCGGTCAGCTGTACAAACTGTCTGGTGCCATCACTGTTTGCAGTTACAAGCGAATAGAACCTACAAGTTGCCCTAGATGCAGACAGTATGGCCCAGATTCTCAAAGGGCTTACGACGGCGCAACGCCATGTACGCCGTCGTAAGTCCTAATCTGGGCCGTCGTATCTATGCGACTGATTCTTGGAATCAGTTACGTACGCATAGATATCCATTAGATCCGACAGGCGTAAGGCTCTTACGCTGTCGGATCTTAAATGCATTTTTTTTTTTTTTTTTGCCGCTATGTGTCGCCTCCGTTGTTTTCCCAGTCGAGTATGCAAATTAGCTAGATACGCGAATTCCCGAACATACGCGCGGTCGACGCAGTGAAGTTACAATGTTTACGTTAGGTTTGCGCGGCGTAAAGTATGGCCGTCGTTCCCGCGTCAAAATTTTACAATTTTCGTCGTTTGCATAAGTCGTTCGTGCAACGTCATTTGGAGCAATGCACCCTGGGATATTTTCCGGACGGCGCATGCACAGTACGTTCGGCGCGGGATTTGCGCTTAATTTAAATGCTCCACACCCCCTACCCGGCTAGTTTGAATTAGGCGGGCTTGCGCCGGGTGATTTACGCTACGCCGCTGCAACTTTACAAGGAAAGTGCTTTGTGAATAAAGCACTAGCCAGTAAAACTTGCGGCGGTGTAACGTAAATGACATACGTTACGCCGCCGCAGAGATATGCCGGATCTACGAGAATCTGGGCCTTTGTATCCAGGGCGGACCACACATAAACAGGCTGCAGCTAATCACCCATTTTGTAGGCCGCCATAGCACACAGTGCTGCTGCGTCCAGAAACAGCGTTTAGCCTATCCCCCCACATCCGCTCGTCTCAATGAGGCCTGACACTTTTAGAGGTAAAACTGCATTCACTGGGGATTTGATTCAATGTTCAGAACAGCCGGCTGAGTTATTTCTCAGCACAGGCCTGATTTAAAAACAACTGCCATTTACACTTTATAGATACCTATTTCCATATCTGTGTATCCGAGTCTGAACGCAAAACAAACTAAAATTGAAAAACACAACTGAGCGTATCGTAGCAACAGTTAAACACCTCAGCTGCTCCGACGCCGGTGTCCCATATCTTTCCCTGACCAGACCGAACTGTGTGCGTCTCAGTGGGAACAGGATGCTGATGTATTATTTATGTATGACAAGATGGGAGCATTCATTCGGAAGATTAGCATCTTCTGTTCCCATGTACAGAGTGTCACTTTTGAAAATGTCTCACTGATGGTAGATTCCTGTGAATGACAGGAACGTCTATGAAAGAGATATAAAGCCGAATGGCTCATAACACCTGCAGGCCGAACAGGATGAATGAAGGACCTGGACTGTCTGGGTCAAATCCATGAACTTTTCTGTTGCGTGTGTCTGCTTGTGCTAGGATTACTAGGACAGTGTTGGCTTAAACTTTGCTCAGCTTTAAGGGTATGTGTGCGTGAAATTGGCAGAATTTGTACCTGGATGATTCTGTGACATTTAATATAAGTACATTCCGGAGCAGCAAGTGTGACTCTGTGTACGGCACATGGTAATCCCTGGCCTGGGTCACCGAAGACAACATGGACAGATTATTTTCTGGTTTAAATTCTATCTAATCCAAAACACTAAAGTTGAATATATTGCAGCTTATCAGACCTTAGATGAGGTGTCTACATTAGTTTTTATTCTGTTAGGCCTCGTACACACGACCGTTTTCCTCGACAGAATCCATCAAGGAACTTGGTGGCAGAGCTTTTTTGCAGAGGAAAACGGTCGTGTGTCTGTTTTTCATCGAGGAAACTGTCGAGGAACTCTTTTTCCTCGACGGGAGTCTCAAGTTCCTCGTCGTGTTCCTCGTCGGGCTGGTTTTCGACGAGAAACACGTTCGTGTGTATGCTAAGAAACCCGCGCATGCTCAGAATAAAGTATGAGACGGGAGCGCACCTTCGGTAAAAGTAGCGTTTGTAATGGAGATAACACATTTTTCACGCTGTAACAGTCTGAAAAGTGCAAATTGTCTCTTACCAAACTTTTACTTAACACACAGTAACATGAGATTAGCAAAAGCAGCCCCAAGGGTTCTGCCAGTGGAATTGAACTTCCCCCTGCCATTGTATGTGTTGTACGTCACCGCGTTTGAGAATGACGAGATTTGGTCTTGACAGTGTGTACGCAAAGAAAGCTTGTCAATTTCTCCACAAGTTAAAAAGAAGAGGTACGGCGCAAAAACCTGTAAACAAATGTGAGACCCTGATGTTTGAACACAAGGTATAAGATAAATAAATGAATACACAAAATACATAAAATACATAAAAAATGGCCTGAAGGGTCAGGCAAAAAAAAACGTAATGAAATGTGAATGGGTCTAAATGAATATTAGTGATAACCAGGGCTTTTTTTCAGGGGGAACTTGGGGGAACTCAGTTCCACCACCTTTGGCTCAGACCCTTTGGTGCCTGCTCACCACAATCACTTGTAAACACAGAAGTCCGGTTTCTGTGTTTATAAGCGACAGCTCTGCACTCTGTGTGTAACCCCCCCTGAACTCTGCACTCTGTATGTAATGCAATCCTGGTATTTAATGCCCCTTTAAGACCCTTCTACTGTTTGTGAAATCTGAACAGGGTCGTGGTTGAGTTCCTGCACCTATTTTCTGAGAAAAAAAGCTCTGGTGATAACAGAGTCCAAAAAAATAGGTGAGAGAACAGTGAATAAATTATAAGTCCAAAAACAGATTCTCCAGTGTGAATCAGTGAATCACTAATGGTTAAACTCAAAATGTGACATCAAAGGAAATCCATGTGATCTGTCCACCAGATAAAACACCCGAGTGACATAGTGTTGTAGTCTTCTTACCAGAACAAATGACCACAACAGCGGTCAATATGGACACAGGGTTTGTTTATAGTCTCCCAGCAAGACTTGGGGGGAATCCGGTTCCTGAGTCCTGGATATGGCTTTCACATACGTCTCAAAAGGGAGAGAAAATAAAATATCCCCATAGTGTAAAATTGCTAAAAAAGGTAATTTATTTAAAAGTAATGCACTTACAGAAGTGTCGGCATTGCATGCGTTGAAATGAACATCCGCCTGTATGTGCGAGTAGTCTCGGCAGCCAATCCCCGGCGACGTCATCTTGTGACGAAATGCGTAGGTATGGCCTACGTCCCGACGCTATCACGTCTCCTACACGGTAAGCAGAGACAGCGGGAGGACACGAGAAGACGCCGAGACTACTAGTACATTCAGGCGGATGTTCATTTCAACGCATGCAATGCCGACACTTCTGTAAGTGCATTACTTTTGCACGTCGTTGTGTTATACGTCACAGCATTGGACTCGATCGGTTTTTGAACTGATGGTGTGTAGGCACATCAGACCATCAGTCTGTTTCATCGGTTAACCGATGAAAACGGTCCTTCGGTTTGTAAACTGCATCTATTTAATAAATAGTTTACTGGGCAGTATTTTTTTATCACATGATCTCTACTCTGCTGCATAAGGGGCTTAGAGAACTGGAGCTGGAGACTATGGGGGGCTTCTTGGCAGGAGGCAGAGAAATAGCAGTGCAGTGATTTTCCCAGTGAAGAGCTGTGAGGGGGCATATCAGCACAAGTCTGACCAGGGCTTTTTTTCTCAAACAATAGGTGCTGGAACTCAACCACGGCCCCCCAAAACCCCTCCCCTACACACACCCTCCAAATCACATCAAATAGTGGGCGTAGTAGGTCAAATTTCACGAACAGAAGGAGGGTCTTAAAGGGGCATTAATTACCAGCATTGCATTACATACAGAGTGCAGAGTTCAGGGGGTTACACACAAAGTGCAGATCTGTCACTTGTAAACACAGAAACCGGACTTCTGTGTTTACAAGTGATTGTGGTAAGCAGGCACCAAAGGGTCTAAGCCAGAGGTGGTGGAACTGAGTTCCACCAAGTTCCCCCTGAAAAAAAGCCCTGAGTCTGACCATTTGATTACTAGCATGCTGTGCTCCCAAGTAGAATGCAAAGAAGAAACCTGACCACACTGGGATGGATGTGCTTCCATGTTTGTGTGGTCAGTTTGAAATAGGAAAGCAGGAAGACTATCAGGATCAACATGTATTTCTCACAAAGGAAGCAATACAAAAAGAGCAGGATACTTTTCCATACGAATACATGGTAACAGACACATATCAGGAAATGTTAAGGTAACATATACCTTAAGATTTTATAAATTGGTTAAAGTATAGGCAAAACATTTTTTCACCCCCTCTATTTGTCCTGTTTACTATTATCATTGAATGTGAAAATCCCAAATTTTTAGTTGTTCCCAGAAAAGTAATAGCGGGGAAATCTTCCAATGGGCACACTGGTTCTAGAGACCTGGAGGTCACGAGGGAATTCCCTTTATTTTCAGGGATCTTGTCTCACTTCCTGTAAGGTTATGGGGCAGGAAGTAAAGGGAAATCTCCAACGGGACACAGATGACGAAAAAAAAAATCTGACAGCAGTAATAACCCTCCCTTGCTCTATCCAAAATGAAAAAAAAATGTTTTGCCTAAAGTTCTACTTTGAGGCCGCGTACACACGGTCGAACATGTCAGCGGAAACTGGTCCGCGGACATGTCCGACCGTGTGTACGGCCTAGCGGACAGGTTTCCAGCGGATAAAAGTTTCTTAGCAAGCTAAGAAACTTGTCCGCTGGAAACATGTCCGTCGGACATGTCCGATGGTTAGTGAACCTAATCGGACATGTCCGCTGGTTATGACGTGTAACCAGCGTCCCGAAAACCCACGCATGCATCGAATTAATTCGACGCATGTGTGGAAGCATTGCACTTCCGTGTTTGAGCACGTCGTTTGTCTTCTACGTCACCGCGTTCTCTGTCCGCGGGGGTTTTGGTCTGATGGTGTGTACACACATCAGACCAAAAGCTCCCAGGAGACATGTCCAATGAAAACAGTCCGCGGACCGTTTTCATCGGACATGTCTCCTCGTGTGTACGGGGCCTAAGACTGTCTACAAAATAGATTTCCAAGTGTAATAGGTCAAAGAAAGTGCCAATATAAAAGTCCTTAGGAGTAAAAAGTCTTTATTGTACAACTGGTCCCAAAAAGCAGACTGGTCTACCGGCAGAGGATGATATAAACAACAGTCAGCGTTGGTATTCACAGTACAAATAGCTAAATTGATTTTGCTTTTTTATAAGTAAGCCCCTATTTTAGTTATTGTAGCAACACACTTAAAGGGGTTGTAAAGGTACACTTTTTTTTTTTCTCCTAAATAGCTTCCTTTACCTTAGTGCAGTGCTCCTTCACTTGGCTCATCTTTAGATGTTGCTTTTAAATGTCCTTATTTCTTCTGAGAAATCCTCACTTCCTGTTCTTCTGTCTGTAACTCCACACAATAATGCAAGGCTTTCTCCCTGGTGTGGAGTGTCATGCTCGCCCCCTCCCTTGGACTACTGAAGAGTCAGCATGCCCACTGACACACAGCTCCTTTCTCTATCTGCAACGTAGAGACCATCCTTACTCTCCTCCGCGCATGCGTCAAAGTCATTTCGAGTAGGCGCAGGTTTCTACGGCGACAGGTAAGTATACACACTCTCGGGTTTCTCGTCGGGAAACAGGCCGACAAGAATCTCAATGAGAAAAAAGAAAGCAGGTTCTCTTTTTTTTTTTTCTCGTCGAGATTCTGGCCAGATTTCCTGTCGAGAAACCTGAATGCCTCGTACACACGAACGGTAATCTCGGCAAGAAGCAGTTTTCGTGTGTACGAGGCTTTACCTGTAGGTGCTTGAAATATCTCTTAAACTTCCACGGTTTAGGAGATATTTACTATAATCACGAGCACCGCTGTCTACGGCGCATGCACCGTAGACAAGCAGCACAGGAGCGTTCCTCATTGAGGCTGTGCCATCACTGCCGATTCCCGCGCACATGCGCGGGAGTGACGTCATTGTGGCTCCCGCCAGTCATAGCAAGATGTCGGCTGCCCGGGCGTTGGAAGAGGATGGCTGCGGGGGCTTCGGAGGTGAGTATTACATAATGAGCTAGTATGCCATGCATACTAGCTCATTATGCCTTTGTCTTGCAGGTGGTGTTTTTTTTTTCCTGGGTTTACTTCCTCTTTAAACAGTATACATATACGCTTTGCCTTCTAAACTACATTTACTAATGTTTTCTGCAATCAATACTATTCCAGATTTCTTACGTGGTCTTTTTTAATTTCCCAGCTTTCATAAAGATAGGGAGAAAATGAAATAATTACAAAACATGTCTTTGAGGAAATTGCCGCTCAATTTACCGATTTGAGCAAAATGAGCGGCATTATGTTTATTGTTCCAAATTAATCCTGACAAGGAGCGTGTTCCCTCTCCCAGCCCTGGGCCAAAGAAAAGATTAGCATGGCCATTCCATACTTCCCTAGAACAAATACAGAGGATTCTATATCATTTCTTCTCTATAGTTTAGAAAAGTGTAAAGAGGTCATGTTACTTTATTATTAAAGGGGTGATGTAGAAAATCCTTTATATTAATTTATAAATCCTTTATATTTTAAATAGACAACATGCATAGAATCTATTTAAACTGTTTTATTTCTGCAGGGCTTTTGTATAATAATTTGGTTGAACAGTCCTATTATTTAGGGTATTGAAAGGATGAGAGTGCCACAATGTTTACACAAGCTCAGTAAGAATTTTATTCATCAAGACATGCAAAACAGAAAACCAACTCATTTCGGGGGGTTAAACCTCTTCATCAGGGCTTGCATGCTGGCAGTGAGTTTGAATTAGTACTGGATGGTTGTCTTTGTAAAGTGAAATGGAGTTGAGTTGTCAGATTTCAAATTCTAATACATTAGCTGCACACAAGTCTTGATGAAGGGGGAGCTTGAAAACCCTGAAGCGGGTGGTTTTAGGCCTCATTGTTGTGTGGGTAGAAGGCATAGGTGCACTGTTCAGCCCTGCTGCCAGCAGCCTGTAATACTCTGAGAGGCTGAAAGCTGCTGAGGCTGGTACTGAAATTTAGTGCAGCATGCACCTAAGGACAACTACCTGGAATGCAGACTTCTCGCATTCTGGGCAATCATCTGTGATCATATGATTGGGAAGTCTATCCTGCCGCCCAACGTTAAGACCCAGGTAAAGGGAAAGAGTTAATGCAATGGTGGAATTCATTCTTCTGTAACTTCTGAACCGATACTGAAACACAAAGATGTGGATGATCTGTGGAAGTCCTTTACTATCAATTCTTTGTGAACAAACAAACTAGATCCAGCACCTTGGTGCATACCCCAATCCAATTGAGCATCAGTGTGATGTGCTGTAAAAATAAGCCTGAAGCCTTGTACACATGGACCAGAATCTCTTGCTACCCGCGTGAACCGCGGTTCTTTTGAAAGGCAAAAATGCGGTGGCGTCATTGCGTATGACATACGCTCGTCACATTCGATGACGTCGCCGCCATCTTGCTGCACCCTACCTATGCTTAGGAAGCTACCCTGCATGCGTCAAAGTAATTTTCAGCATGCACGAGTTTCCACGGCGACAGGTAAGTATACACACACTCAGGTTTCTCGGCAGAAAAACACTGCCGAGAATCACAACGAGAAAATAGAGAGCAGGTTCTCTATTTTTCTCGTCGAGTTTCTGGGCAGTTTTCTTGACGAGAAAGCCTCGTACGTACACACGCTCGGTTTACTGCAAGTAAGCTCTGCCAGCAGTTTTCTTGCTGGTTCTTGTGTGTGTGTGTATGAGGCTAGAGCCATGGAGGCCCCACATCATAACTTACAGAACTTAAAGGATCTTCTACTGACAGCTTGGTACCAGATACCACAGCATACCTTCAGAGATCTAGTGGCATCCATGCCTCAGGGCTGTTTTGGCAGAAAAACTGGCCTTTTTGGTGGCAGAATTGGGACCTACTCAATATTGGATGGGTGGTCATGAAGTTATGGCTGATCAGTTCATATACTGTATATGCGCTCCTGATAAAGCAAATCCATAGATGAGGGAAATGTGTTGAATGCCACCCCAGCTAATCAGACTTCACAGAGGCATTGAGGGGACCTGTCACCCTATTGCTGGCTTTCCGATCAGGTCCACCTGTCAATTTTTCAGATGGACCTGATCGGAAGCTCCACGCAGGTCTATGGGTAGGCGGATGTAAAAAAAACTTGCTATCTGTATACATCCGCCTACCTCTAAATTAGTCCAGGTCCAGAGAAAAAGACTGCGAACCTAAACATGAGGGATCGAAAGGTAGCCTGATGTAAATGGATGCAAGGTTGTTAACATCCGCCCACCCATAGTTCGAATATGGGCCCAACATAGTCCACTGTCAAAATGTGGATAATAACTGAAAAGGCACAGATGTCACATAAGTGTTCTCCTCTGAAGCAGCAGGAGATCTGTTTATGGATCCCCTGCTGAATGGAGCGGTGTACAACCGTCTGAAGGAACTCTTTAGATTAGATGAGAATACTGCTGCTGAAAGGTAAATGGAGCTTAACATTATTACATGGTATATATCCACCGTTAAGACTACTGAACGTAGATTCAGCCCAGAGTGGGGCTTTAACTGCGCAAAAAACATCTATATGAGCTTGCCTCTCGATACAGGCAAACGTGGCCATGTATTATGTAACGCATGCTTTATTAGGTTACCATGGTGTTGTCTTTTCACTTTTTTTGTATTCTTGCCTTGGTAATAAAATAAAAAAGTAGACAGGCACCAGAACTGAAAGGATATAATAATGTTCTCTACTAAAGAGGTCTGCATTATTGAAAGAGCCTACAAATTGCTCCCTTTTTCATTTCCTCCCTTCATCAAAAGAATCAATTGAGCCTCCTAGATTAAAGGAGGACTTGCTTTTGTCGCTGAGATGTTTCCAGTGTAAGGCCTACCAGTTATTCAAGGCAATGGCTTGTCGAATCCACTTTGATTCATTATGTGCCGGAAGATCACGAGCTCCCGAAACATCCTGCATCGTGCGCTAGATATTGAACTAATTTGCTGTTGACAAAAGGACTTTAGGAGCAGGGATGCGTGCTTGCCGCTGGACGGTGTAAAAAATACGTAGGCCCGGGAGTTAATATCTCTGGACTCTTTTCAGCTGCTGCTAAATTAGACCCGTATCAGACCTTGTAATGTACTTTGCGGTGGAGATGGAGGCAGGAAAAATGGTTTACGATTAGGTGATTGGGAGAAACGGACATCAGTGCCACTAGAGATTGGAAACAGGGAATTATTTGTGTTTATTTGTTAGAAAAGTCTGTTTTTCTTTTTTTTTTTTACATGTACTAAAGTCAAGTTAAACCTTCTCTTTTTTGCTCCCTTTTGGTCTGTTAACTATACCAATGAAAGCGTTTTGTTGTATCTGTTCAATAAGTGCAATAAATACCATCTTGTGAGCTGATGGGTTCCTGTACGTTGGTTGTTATATGTTAGCATTGTTTCACATTCCATTTTATGGAGATGGGGGAGAGGGAAAGATGTTAAGTAGTGCTGTGCTAGGGTGACAACAATAATGCTCCTCTATGGATACAGTGTATGGGTGTTCCCACCCTAGGACAGGAAGTGTATTATTGGCTGGATCACCAGATGAAAATAAAGGAATACATGCTTTTTTATTATTATTATTATTATTATTATTATTATTATTATTATTATTATTAATGTGGGCTCATTTATTACATTTTTGTCTTTAAATTATTTGCAGTGTTTCACTTTACAGGGATTTTTTTTTTTTTTTTTTTTTTAAGTGTATTTTGTGCGTGTACTCGAGAGAGGAGCCGGACTGCAGGAGTTGGGAGTAGGTAGGCCTCCCCCAGAGGCAATCTGCCACCTTTCTCCATACCCCGGGTGGCAGTGGCGGGTGTGTGAGGGGGTCCTCCCACACATCCCACCCTACCTGCTCCGCTTTGAAGCCCAACGGGGCAGAGGGACTCCCTATAAGGGAGTGAGAGGATTAGCCCGCTCAACCAGCCCCACTAGTCCTTCCCCTCTCTTTTAGAGACCGCGTGGTCAAAGTGCGTGTGTTAACACAATTTAGAGTGCGTGTGTAGGTGTGGTGGTTTTTGTGGGAGGGGGGTGGGCGTACTAAGCACAGGCTTACCTTGCATAGCACACCCACCGGGAGCCGGGCTGAGACCACCAAACTCAATTCACATGAAGCCGAGACCGGGATTCGAACCTCTAGCTGCAGAGGTGAATGGCTTGTCAGCGCAGTGCCAATCGCGTTGAGCCACCGCAGCTCCCTGGATTTTTTATTTTAAAGATGTTCATATATAATACTGTAGGTTAAAGGGGACGTAAAATTCTTGCTTGACATTAATCAACAGTGCATATGTGAGACTTGGCAAAAAATAAAAAATAATACAAAAAAAAAAAAAAAGCACATGCTATAAATATATAGCTGCTGATTCCCAGTCTCCAGCTACCGATTCTTACTGCATATGTCTATTGTGTTCAATCAGCAGTGATATATGAGGATCAAAAAATAAATAAAACTACCCCATGTACACAGATAATTAGAAATGTAATTCACTTCCTCAGGGCAGGGGTTAAAGTGTGAATTATGTTCTCTGTGTGATGCTCAGGTCAGCTGCGGTTAGCCAAAGAGATAAGATTGTTTCAGAAATTGTTACTCACTGTTTAGCTATATAATTACAAACTGTACATAGATACAATGTTTTTGAAGTGAGCGATGCAGCAACCATTGCGTTCATGACCTCACAGTGCTTAGTGTAAAGAAAATCACTTTTATTTATTTTTAAAGCTGAATTCCACTAATGCATTTTCTTGTATAGTAACATTGGTCCAGCTTGGACTAACATAAGTATGCATGTGCCTTATCGGGGGACTGCTGAGGAAGGGAAGGGGATAATCTCTGTAGTAGTCGCTGCTACTACAGCGATTCTCGCTGTCTTCCTGGTCCTGTGCTGAGCAACTGCCCTACTGCATAGTGACCACAAGGGGTCGCTTGTACAGCACGAGCCCCACTCACCGAACTCAAACTGTCTGCATCCAGGGCCTTACGTAACCGCAAATAACCATTTCAGGTGAATGTGCAAAAGAAATTCACTATACATTCCTGCAGCTTCCTGAATACCCGGACAGAGACTATCTGATAAGTCACTGCTCAGCTGACAATTTTCCATCAAGGTCAGTTGAGTTTTAAAATAACTTTTGTTGAGCCGGGTGGTGCCTAAAGGGCCAACCATGGTAGATGACCAGCTTAAGACTACTCTGTGCCCAGGGGGACAACGCTGCTGTGGGATACTCATAATAAACAGTGTTGTCGATCTATTACAGAAAGTGGAAACATTTATTTTCTCGCAAGATCAACCAATAATAAACCTATGTTACAGACTTTGAAAGACAAAAACTGCTGTGCTAAAGAGCTTAGGGCAAAAACAGAATACAATGATTTGCAAATCTGATAACCCATATTTTTTTTCCTTAATAGGACATGGAAAACATATCGAATGTTTAGGGAAAACAGGTGTGTAGGCGTTACAACCTTCCCACATAACGGCTCCACCCGATGCTTAGACCTCGAGGCTGCCGACACCTTTCCATTCATTTCGGAGCTTGGTCCTTAGTCGTGGGTGATAAAAAACAGAATAAGTAACTAAGAAAATGTACCTTTTTATGAAAATAAAAAGTAATTTTGAAACTGATGGCAGCAACACATCTCAAAAAAGTTGGGGTTGTACATCAGAGTCCCCTCTAATATGAGAGTCACCATCAGAGGCCTCTGCTTTCATTAGGGTGCCCATCAGAGTCCCCTCTTACTTCTGAGAATCAGATAGAATCTGTCCCTCTGGCCATAGTTTGGAGAGCACTGGGAGGGTTATAAAAAATATATATATATATATATATTCCATAAATCTCTTTATTAATTTTCTTTTTCTGTATATACATTTCACATCTTAGATTTATTAACTTACTCAAACATTTCTTATAAATTCATATAAATTATTTCATCACATTCACATTGAATACACTTTTGCCTTTATACATTTGTACATTTAACCTCTTCCTTATCCCTTTCATCCAGTGGTGTATTTCCATCTCCCTTCCATATCCCCCTACCCTGAAGCCGTTGTAACATTCTCTATCCAATTCGCCCATATTTTTCCATATTTCTTCTAATTTCCTCTGTTACAATAGGTCGCTCTACAAAGTGACAGATTACTATTTACCAAATGTTTCCATTGTATTAATGATGATTCCACCTTCTAATTCAAAACTATTGCTGTTGTTGCATAAAAAAGCAGCAAGCCCACCTGTATTCTTCTTTCTATAGAGACCTTATTTTCCTCCACTAATCCTAGTATACAGATCTCTGCCTCTAGATCGAGCGGAACCGACGTTACTTTATCAATTACTCTCAGGATCTCTCTCCAAAATATCCTTATCTTCGGACAGAACCAAAATATATGGATGAAGTTTCCCGGGGTACCTGCGCATCTCCAACAATTTTGAGAGTTTGATGGAGATATTATGAATAATTTATACGGTGTATAATAACTCCTATGTGTTATTTTAAATTGAATTAATTTATCTATCTCGTAGTGAGACTAAAATCTGGAATGGAAATTTATATATCTCTCCCCAATTTTCTACTGATAGTTTTGGGACATCTCTTATCCAACATTCACATAACATTCCGTTGTCCATGTGGGATTGGGAAGATTTCTTTCCTTCTTGTCTCATATAGGAAGTGAAGCCTCGTACACACGACCGAGGAACTCGACGGGCGAAACACATCGTTTTCCTGTCGAGGAGCTCGACAAGGCAAGTTTCTCCATTCCCGTCAAGGAAATAGAGAACTTGCTCTCTTTTTGGCTCGTCGAGTTTCTCAACAGTTTCCTCTACGAAAATGTACACACGACCGGTTTCCTTTGCAAAAAAATATCTCCCAGCAAGTTTCTTGCTGGTTTTTGCAGAGAAACTCGGTCGTGTGTACGAGGCCTGAGAGAATATCCTTCAAAGCGTCCCTATTGGAAGATTTCCCCAATATTCTTTGGGATTTTCTTTTACTTTCAATGATAATGGTCAACAGAACGAACAGAGAGGGTGAATCGCCCTAACGTGGACACAGACAGCAATAAAAATCTGACATGGCTTCTAATCCCTCTCCACTCTATCCAAAAAATTGCCTTTATTTAATGCTAGTGAATGACTGTATCATTTATGCCATTTTTATGTTTTCTCTTTAAATGTATCACTTTTTATAAATTGTCAGGCCCCAGTTTGATGGAACGTGCTGGTTTTTAATAAGTGAGCTTATTTTAACTACGTTTTTTGTTAGAACTTGTAATTGATCTTTCCGGTCCCTGTAACACAATTCCTGTTTTTACTTTTCTTTTTATAAATAACACAATATCACACAAACTCTAACTCCAACACATATTCTGTATCTGGTTCAGTTTGTATTATGTAGATTTGCTTAGTAACTGTGCAGGCGTGAAGGACTAAACATAGACTTTTACATTAAAGCAGCAAAGCAGAAACATTTTTCTTCTGTAACTTTTGTTACTTTTTTTCCGGAAAGTTTGCTAAAATTCCCTTTGATGGCAGAATCCTACCTGCCAAACAATGGGAAAGGTTGTGCAATGAGAACGTGCCTACCCGCCAAAATGGTCTTGCTTCAACAATTTGCTTAATCAGAAAGAAACAGACAGCACAGCAAATGTTGTGTCACGCTTTTTACTTGTGTACTGAATGCAGTCATTTTGTCTACAGGCATGGAAGACAGGGAGGGGAAGATATGCTCAGCTTCTATACACAATTTGTTCCGAAAATATCGCTAACTTTTTTAAAGAGGCATTCAACTCTCTGGGAGGAAGTGAAAAATGCGTCCTTGTGGCACAAATACTGATTGTAGGTGAACTTCCTACCCACAACCCCACCAATTGGTTAATGGTCCTTAAAGGGGATATCCAACATGCTCCTGCTAAGTCACATCTAGAACTATACAATTAGCAGGAAGCACTGGATTTGATGATTGGAGAGCTCTAGCTCAGGAACAGATGTCTCTGACTTTTAGACCTCTGCAAAAAGATTACAGGTTCCGCATAGAAAGCTCAGGTCCTTCTCTGCAGCACACTGGCAGGGGATAGGATTTTTGTAAAGAAAAAACTGTAATGCCTCGTACACACAACCGTTTTTCCTGGCAGGAAAACTGCCATGACGAGAAAACTGCAGGAAAAAAAGACAACTTGTTCTCTATTTTCCCACCGCGATTCCTGGCGGACTTGTTTTTGTCGGGAAAACCAGTCGTGTGTATGCTTTCCCGAGGGGGAAAAAACGTGCATACTCAGAATCGAGTATGAGACTGGTAAAACTAGCGTTCGGAATGGAGATAGCACATTCGTCACGCTGCAACGGACTAAAAAACATGAAGACTGAAAAGCGCAAATTGTCTCTCAGCAAACTTTTACTAACACGAGGATCAGCAAAAGCAACCCAAAGGGTGGCGCCGTTTGAATGGAACTTCCCCTTTATAGTCCCATTGTACGTCACCACGCTTTGGATGGGCAGGATTTGGCCTGAACGTGTATATGCAAGGCAGGCTTGATAGGAATCCTGTCAGGAAAAATTTCGTTTTTTTCATGCCGGGAAAAACGGTCTTGTGTACGAGGCATAAGGGCTCATGCACATGGGCATACCATTTGATGTGTGCATATCCATCATTGTATGCTATGGACCCATGCTAATTGATTGGTTTTGGTCTGCAGTGTTTAGCTGGGGGCAAGTGGAGAAGACACCCATCTCCATGCAGGATAGAGTTGCTTGCTCTAAATGCCTCGGAGGCCCCGTTGCTAGGTCCTCAGAGGGGACATCAGGAAGTTGATGTACTTATTGTTAGAGAGAAAGCAAAAAAACTATTGGTAGTCCGAGACAGCAGAGATGCCTTTTGGAATGTGTAATGTGGTGTGTCGGGAGTTGAATGGAGTTTGTTGTAATTGACGAACATCAAGTTACTTTATTTCACCAAAGACTTTGTGTGGCCTAAACTTGCCACTTCCTCAGTTTGAAGGTGATACACAGATGTTCTGCACTTCCAGATTTTTGGCTTCACCACACAGACACACTCCAGTGAAGCCAGGAACCAGGAACTGCAGAACATCTGTGTATCACCTTCAAACTGAGGAAGTGGCAAGTTCAGGCCACAAAAAGTCTTGGCAATATTAAATGACACTCCAAGTACCAATGGTTGTGCTTCAGTGATCCACTGATTCTGGGTGCCAGGATCTGTAGTGCTCGTTCAAGCCTACTATGTAACACTGAGTGCAGAGAGGCCACACTCCTATCATCCCATATGCTAAATAAGGATCAGGAATGGCCTTAGCCATGGCTCCTTCCAGGCCATGCCCTAAGTATGTTTCGCCCAGCCCCAGGGTTTAGTCATAGACTATGACTAAGTCTATGACTAAGCCCTGTGGGCAGGGCAAAACATATCAGGGGTTGTGGCGTGGGAGGAGCCCAGGCTGAGGTCATTCTGGATCCTGGCAGTGTTGAATTGTAAGTCTGTTAACTAGCTGCACATTTTCACTGGCAAGTTGTACAGTTGCAGAGCACTTGAAGCACAAGTTCTAGCTGACACTTTTCCAATTTGTAGCAAATTGCGTGGCGAGTCTCTAGCAAGAGCAAAGTTGCAGTGATGAGTCTACAGCAAGAACACTGCAAATCTCTAAATTCAGTCACAGTGACCCCTGTGGTTGGATGACTATTGCACAACATAACTGAACCAGAAATTGCAGCAGACTTGCAGAATGTTTACACAGAAAGTTGTTCTGAAGTCATGCAATGGGGACTTTCTGCAATTGTGCAACAAACTTGTGAAACTTGGCAAGTCAGCAATAGCTTGGCAAATAATTTTCATACTTACAGGAGAAAATGAGTAGCCCATTAAAAGATACAATAAGAAAATCAGCCTTTTCTGCAATATTTACCTTCAATGAAGAGATTTCCCTTGCAGTACATTTTTTTGCCACTGGATGTCCTTAGTCTGACAGCCAGCATTGTTGAACCAACTTTCCCATCCTGGACTCATCTCAGCCTGTGACTGAAGAGTGAAAGGAGAAGCAGCACAGTGATGAGCTTATAACATCCCCACTCTGCTCTCTCCTCCATTCAGTTTTTCTCTTGTTAGCACATGAACTGTTTGACTTAATATACTTATTTTCCTTGCACATTCCAGCTCTGCTGTAAAGGGAGTGCAAAATGATTATACCAAGTTATATTCAGATACATACACTGCTTGCATTTACAAAAATACATTGATGTATTAATGAGTACAGAGCGGCAATAGTTTGTGTTTTTATATCTGCCTAGAGTTCAGCTTTAGGCATTATTAGTACTTACTTATTGCATGATCTAACTTGAAACTGCCTACAATACTGCTAGTAATTACTTTCCACTGACGCTATTATTGCTTTATTTTTAACTGTCTCCATTAGATGCTATAAATTCACATGCAGTTGTCATTTTAATAATTTGTATGTGTGTTCTATTTTGCTTTATTGTTAGTAATTACATCTCCATTCAGTAAAATCTTCATAAAGTTTTGCCTTATGTTTACTCAAGAGAAATGTGTTGTTTAAAATAATACTGTTAAAATTACCCTGTCACCCACTAAATATACTCAGAGAAGATATTCAAAACTCACCCTGACGCCTGTGCTCCTGAATGCAGCTCTAATCACTAGAACTGGTGTCCCAGTCTCAGGGCCATCTTAATAGCGTCATGGGCCCCTGGGCAAAGTAATGCTCTGGGGCCCCTACAATGACGACAGTGCAGGTAAACAGACATTAAGTAGGTAGGGGGCAGACTGCCTCCCCTTTGCATCTATCACTCTCAGTGCCATCATGGGGGCCCCCATTTTCAGAGCAGTGTGGGCTCAAGGACCCGTTGCTTTGGGGAAGTGCAGGGCCCCCCCCATGCAGCTGGGGCCCCCTGGCAGTGCCCAGGTGTGCCCTCTTATTAAGACAGCCCTGGGTAGGAGGCAGACGGCCTCCCCTGTGTATCTATCACCCTCAGTGCCATCGTGAGGCCCCTGTGCAGTGCCCTCTCATTAAGACAGCCCTGCCCAGTCTGCTAGGAATCCTATACTTCCAGGTGGTCAGTCTCTGGTTCCCTGCAGCACTCACTGGTTCCTCCTCTTGGCCTTCACCCCATTACTCTTTTCTGCAGAGTAACAATTGAGAGCTGGCATTTCCACCTAATTTAGTATACATTTATGTAAACCTTTGAGTAGTTATTAAAAATGTCTTATAAGCTTGATCTAGGTTTAAGTTTTTAGTACGGTCAGGAGCGGGCATACAGGGTCGCAGAAGTCGCCATTGCGGCCGGGCCCCATGCTGCAGAGGGAAGGGCCCCAAGTGGGGTGCAGGGGGGTCCGTCATGGTTTCTTGCACCGGGGCCCTGAAGGTTCTAGTTACGCCACTGAGTATGGTATGGTGGTGGACTACCTCAGATGAGGGGGGGGAGAACATCGCTGGCTGTCAGGTTTAACGGGAGCCATTCTCCCAGCCAGGAGAAGATAGGAGAGGAAAAGTCTTGATGGCCGATCATCAGAGAGTGGGAATTGTGTAACAGCTTTCATTTTAATTGCTGGGTTCCCAGCATCGCTCGCCGTCACAGCCCCGCCTCCTCCCCTCGCGCCACTCACATCGCACAGTCTGCCTCCTCACTGCCGCATTTGATAGACAGAACACCTTTCCAATGGGAGGCGGGATTGTGTGCCGCGAAGGGACAAGGAGGTGGGGCTGTATGTGATGGTAAGCGGTACGAGAGGAGGAGGCAGGGCTGTATGTCAGTGAGTGTCGTGAGTGGCGCCAAGAGCCCAGCGATTACAATGAAAGCTGTTACAGTGGGCAGTCCCCACTCTCTGATGACAATGTGACTGGCGACAATGGCTAATCTGCGATACTCTGCGCACTCTATTCGGGGTCTGAGACAATTCGCAACAGCATTACCAGCCGTCACCAAAAAGGCCTTAAAAATAGAGCAACTTTTGAGATTCGATCGACGATCGACCATCAAAAATTTTAACTATTTAACCCAGCTCGAGCACATATCATGTGCTTTGATCAACACAAGATCGGCAGTAAAACACCGATTAGAAATCCACGATTTCTTACTACAAAACGATCTAGACTGCCTCTTTATTACAGAAAGCTGGCTCTCAGACGACTGCAACACCATTCTCGGAGAATTGGTGCCAGAAAACTATCGCATTATAACGGAAAACAGAATAGGGCAAAGAGGAGGAGGCCTGGCGGTGATCCACAAGAATCGCATTACAATCACTAAGCCAGCCCTTCAAAATCCTCTTCCATTCATGGAAACCCTTACTCTTCAACTTCAAACTTCCCCCCAGGAGACTGTTCACATTCTCCTCTGCTATAGGCCACCTGGGCCAAAATCGCAGTTTTTGCCATCATTAACGGAGTTTATATCCACTTATACCCTTAACAGCAAACACCTTTTGCTGCTCGGGGACTTTAATCTGTGGGCCAACTCCGCACAGGATCCCATTGCGGACGCCTGCATTGATCACCTGGAGGGATTAGGGCTACAGCAACTTATATGCGGGCCAACACATGCTTCAGGTCACACACTCGACCTAATTTTCAGACAAAATCTGAAAATAAGCATTTTAGAAAATGAACCATTGCCATGGACAGACCACCATGCAATTAATTTCATAATCTCCAAAATTCCCCCAGTGATAAAAGCACCCAAGCCGGTGACAATACACTGGGCTAGATCTCAGAAGAAGCTCCATTCGGAACTCTTCAAATCTACCTTGGGAAACAGAATCAAAACAATCCATCCACATCAAACAGCCGCAGATACACTGGATGCCATAAACGCAGCCCTGCTACAGTCAGCCGATTTAGTAGCACCGAAACGCAAAGCCTGCATCCGAAAAAGAAAGTCCGGCTGGTTCAACAACCAGCTGTCGCTTCTGAAGCAAGAGCGCAGAAGGGCGGAAGCCGCCTGGAAAAGAAGTCCTGCAGAGGATAACCTCATCATCTACAAGGCAATAACAACACGATATCATAAAGAAATCTTCAAAGCCAAGAAACATCATTTTTCTATGGCGATTAACAGCGCCCTAAACCGCCCCCGCGAACTCTTCAAGATGGTCACCCAGACCATGAACCCAGGATGTCTTGAAGTCCCCAACTCAGACACCCAAGAGTTCTGCAATGAACTATCGGATTTCTTCATCAACAAAATTGAAAGAATCCGGGAAAGCATCATGCAAAACAATACCCCCCTCAACCCCACCGTCAATCAACCACAAAACACCCACAGAAACGCTCTACAATCAACAAAGTTCACTCTGGAACCGATCTCCATCGATACCACAAAAAATATCATTGGTGCTTTGCGGAACAGCACATCACCCAATGATATCATCCCCACCAAACTGCTGAAGGAATGTGCCGACATCCTGGCACCACCCATCACACAGCTTATAAACCAGTCATTTAAGGAAGGCACAGTGCCATCCCTGTTGAAAGAGGGCACAATCCAGCCCATCTTGAAAAAACCTAACCTGGATCCCAAGGACCCAACTCACCGCCGTCCCATAACAGGCCTAAATGTTCTCTCCAAGATAATGGAGAAAGTAGTGGTACAACAGCTGCAACAGCATCTAGATACCCACAATCTACTGGATCCATTACAATCAGGCTTCCGTCCCGGACACGGGACAGAAACGGCCTTACTCAAAATATGGGACGATGCCCTCGAGGCCGCAGACGAAGGAGAATCTTGTCTCCTGATTCTGCTGGACCTAAGCGCAGCCTTTGACACGGTAGACCACAAACTGTTACTGATGCGACTAGCCAAGGTAGCAGAAGTCGCAGAAGGTGATTTACCATGGTTTTCTTCCTTTCTTGAAAACCGATCACAAACAGTTAAATTGGGTTGTTTCACGTCGGAAAAGCGCACGGTGTCATGTGGAGTCCCCCAAGGATCCCCCCTGTCACCGGTGCTTTTCAACATCTATCTTCGCCCTCTCTTTGATATTATCAGTAGCCAAGAACTACTCTATCACTCTTATGCAGACGATACGCAACTGTATTTTCGCATCTGCAACAAAAAGGATCATCATCTCAGTTTAGAGAAATGTCTCTCTTTGATAGAAAACTGGATGACAAAGAGTCATCTTAAACTCAACAGTTCAAAAACAGAACTCCTTATGTTTCACGCCAGCCGAAAGAGTCAACTGGCAACAACCTGGACACCCCCGCCCATTCTGGGCCAAATCATCACCCCTAGCTCCAAAGTCAAAAGTCTCGGGGTCATCTTCGACACCTTCATGACAATGGACGCACAAATAGGGTCAGTAGTCAGCGGAGCGCACCATCTGTTGCGCCTACTACGCAGACTTATTCCATTTATCCCCAAAGAAGACGTAGCAGTCGTGGTGGGAACAATCGTGAATTCCAGACTGGACTATGCAAATGCCCTTTACCTCGGACTCCCAAAGTACCAAATCTCTCGTCTGCAAGTCGTACAAAATACGGCCGCCAGACTTGTGACTGGGAAAAAAAAATGGGAATCAATCTCACCTTCGTTGAGAACCCTTCACTGGCTGCCAGTAAAAGACTGAATTGCATTTAAAGCACTCTGCCTGACACATAAGTGCATCCATGGGAAGGCTCCGCAATATCTTTGCGACAAGATAGAACCTCACAATTCGAATCGCGTTCTGCGATCCACCGACCAAAATCTGGTCAGGGTACCAAAAACCAAATACAAGTCCAAAGGAGAAAGAAGGTTTGCTTTTCAGGGTCCTAGACTATGGAACGCTTTACCAACCAGCATTCGGTTGGAGGAAAACCACCTGACTTTCAGAAGACGAATCAAAACTCTGCTCTTTTAATGTCATGAGACACGAACAACTAGCGCCCAGAAGCGATTCAGTTCGCATGCGCCGCGCTTTATAAGTTTTTCATTCATTCATTCATTCATTCATCAGCCAGCTCGACTCTTCTCTGCACAGATAAGACTATTAATGGGCACAGGTGAGGCTGTAATGACAGGCACAGTTGAGATTATTGGAATTATTAAAGGTAATAAAGATAAACGGATTTATCAGACAAATTTACCCGCTTATCTTTCAATTAAGGCCTGAGAGGACAGAAACTATCATCTACTCTGTATTCCAACAATCACTCAACTGTAGGAGGTACAATTTGTCCAACTGTAGGGAAACTAAACTGAAGCCCTTCCCTTGCAGTGCCTCCTAGTGGCAGAAATGCATATTTCTCTTGTTTGAGAAGTGCATTGAGAAGTACAGTGTTACTTGAATTGTATTCCAGGATTTGCTTGTTTTCTGCTGTGAGAACTTACAATAATTTAAAACTTTGCATAAAGTTTCAGAAATGCCTCATTAAATGTCATGTTATATAATTTGAATATTATGTCATAGGTATATTATGTATCATTGTAAAATAACATATTCCACACTTCTTTTTTTTTTTCAGTTTTCCCCCAAAAAATGGCTTAAAAAAAAAACTTTTTTTTTCCAATTTTTCATTTTTTTTTCTTGTAAGCCTTTCCATCTCTAGACCTAAAATAGGGGGAAAAAATTCCTTTGACTTTTTTTTTTATTTGCAAGATGCACAGAATATAACACAAATCCACAACATGTCTTGCATTTTAAAGAGCATAATAAAGTTAAATGAAGTAATTTTTTTTCCCACACCGAAAAAAAGACAAACTGTGCAGGAATCAGTACAGCCTCCCTACTGTGTCTATATCCAGGGCCTAGAGAGGAGAAAGCGCCTGTTTTATAGAATGCGCAAAGATTCTATCTGCTGTAGAGGATGATAAGCCGCACCGATGCTTTGTGTTATAAATAAAACATTTACCCATTTCGCAGCCACATGATATTCATTAGTTTTCTTTTTTTTTTTTTCTTTTGATAATGGAGATTTACTTTTTTCTCTCCCCCATTAATCCTGGAGGATTTTTACATCTTGTCGTCATATCTTTAGTGCTTAGAAAGCAGCTGGCATTTGCATAGTTTAGTATACATTTATGTGCATCTATAAGTAGCTAATAAAAGTAGGCATATAAGTTCCGTCTAGGTGTTTTTTTTTGTTATGCTTACCAGGAGACCTGATTTTATAGGGGTCATTTCAATCTTAAGCAGTAGAAATGCATAAATGTGGGTGCGATGCATCCGGAGTTTGGGGACTCCAGACAGACATAAAAGAACCAGTGGCGGCATTGAACAGGCAAGAGAACAAGTGTGTTGATGCTCAGCATATGAAGGGTTGAAGGACCTAAGAGTGCTGCCGGTGTCCTGACCTTGTAGGAGAAATGTCTTGTCCATCAAGATCTGGTAAATATTTATATGCCCACCTCCCCCCCTCCCCTCCCTCCTTCATTATGTAATGATTTAGGGGTTGCTCTGGGTTGACTGCGTTAAATAGCCTATATCAGGGGGTTCTTTTAGGGCTAAGTGTCAGCATACCTTACCAAGGTGAGGGCAGCTGACCATCCATTTTAAATTATCATGGAGGAATCGTCGGTTGGATTTACCATTAGACACAGTAGGCAAAGAGGTAGCTTTTCTTTGTACATTTATCCACCACTCATTTTTTCTCATTGGCAGAAATACAGCGATCTCATATCCTGTTTATACAGTCACAAATTAAGCCTTTCCTAAATGAGCACCCTATGGTACTTGCTCACACCCCTATGGTACTTGCTCACACCCCTATGGTACTTGATCACACCCCTATGGTACTTGATCACACCCCTATGGTACTTGATCACACCCCTATGGTACTTGCTCACACCTCCACCATACTCCTCTTCAAACCAGGATGCTCTGCAAGTATTTCTCTACCATGTATGGGGCCCAAATTTACAGCTTCCTTGCCCCCGATAATTCCAGTTCTTGGGGCCTTAGCTGCTAGTTGGTTGGCATCGTTGGGGGGGAGCGGAGGAGCTTGCCCTGTCATGCACAATTTCCAAAGTTAAAACATACTTAAGGTATAGAGGAGCAAGGAACTTGGGGAGCTCTATTGTTTTGTTGACAAGTGTTATAGTAGATAATATCATCCCAGCCATAGGCGTGCGCACATAGGGTGTAAGGTGTACTGCTTGGCTACAGAGAAAGGGACTGGGGAATCTCTGTCCTCAGCCCCTTTCTCTGTCTCAAAAGTTAGACACCAATCTCTGCCCTGCTGACAAAGCCCTACTGACTTGCCCACTGCTATACAGTATACGGTATATTACACACGCATGTGTGTTTGAGCTTTGGTGTGCACACCCTAATGCAATAGGCTGCGCACACCTATGATCCCAGCAAAAGAGGTTGTGTAAGGTGATAAGCAGAGAGTAAAGAATATCCTTCCTACCGCTAGCCATAAAGCAGCTGAAAACAGAAAATAGCTGTCCATGGTACATTAGTATGACTTGGGCATTCACAGTTCAGAGGGCAGAGAGTCATGAAAGGGACAATACTGATAAGGGGCACTGGTGGTCAGAATATGGTTGGTTGGTGGGGCCAACAGGTAAGGAAGCACATACATAATATATGGGATTAATAAATAACTTGCAATATCCCCAGTGTTATGCTGAATTACCAAAAGTGACAGTAGTAGCCACCAGGGTGGGGTGGGAGGGTGGAGCAAATACCAGGTAATCTCTCAGTGAAATTGCATGTATGTATCTGTAAAGTCATATCTGACTCTTGGCAATTCTTTGAGCCAGCTATCTGGGCACCATGTCTAATACACTTGAGAGTACATTTCCAGGTATTCCTCAACCCTCCCCAATTTCTTGGACTTGGGGCCAGCATGTAGAATGTGATAACACACATGCATAGGCAGTTCATACACAAATACAAGGGCCAATTTAGACAGAAGCCAATAAACTTACCAGCATGTCTTTGAAATGTGGGCTTTAACTCACACAACATCCATGTATGTAGTGTCTTGGTAAAGACTCAAACCAAGCACCCCATTGCTGCAAGGCATATGTTCTAACCACTAAAGCCTTGTGCACACGATCCAAATTTATGACCATAATTGTCTGACGGATGTGTTGTGTCGGAAATTCCGACCGTGTGTATGCTCCATCAGACAATTATTGGCTGAATTAACGACAACAAAAGTTGGCTGTTCATGCTCACCAACTGTTGGGCAATACATCTGTCGGTTTATCCGATCGTGTGTATGCAAGTCTGTCCAACTAAAATCCAAAGTACAAACACGCATGCTGAGAACCAATGCTAAACATCAGACAACAATAGCAGAAGTTGCCCAAAGGGTAACGGTAAAGAGCTGCAAAACCACGTGATTTGGTGAATGTTGGCTAAAATGTTCTGCCGTGTGTATGCAGAACAAGTTCACGGCCAACGCCCTTCGGACCAAAATCCACAGAAAAGTTGGTTGGAAGTCCGATCGTGTGTACGAGGCTTAAGCCACTGTTCTGCCCAAAGCTGCATGCATTGCTGCTAGAAAATACACATTGCAAACAAACCGAAGACTGTGTTTACAAACTCAAAATGAAATGGTGCCATTATTATATACCACTTTTTGTAGTCAAGTGTTTGATATGAAAGCTCTCAATGAGGCTGATAGCTATAGATATGTGCAGTATTGCCTCTACATTAACCACTTAAGGACCGCCTCCTGCACATATACGTCGGCAGAATGGCACGGCTGGGCACAAGCACGTACAGGTACGTCCTCTTTAAGTGCCCGGTCATGGGCGCGCGCCCGCGGCGCGATCCCACGACCCGGTCCGAAGCTCCGTGACCATGACTGCGGGATCCACGGAACCGATCGTCGCTGGAGTCCCACGATCGGTCCCTGGAGCTGAAGAACGAGGAGAGCTGTGTGTAAACACAGCTTCCCAGTTCTTCACTTTGGCGATGTCATTGATCGTGTGTTCCCTTATATAGGGAATCACAATCAATGACTTCACACCTACAGTCACACCCCCCTACAGTTAGAAACACAGATGAGGTCATACATAACCCCTTCAGCGCCCCCTTGTGGTTAACTCCCAAACTGCAACTGTCATTTTCACAATAAACAATACATTTTAAATGCATTTTTTGCTGTGAAAATGACAATGGTCCCAAAAATGTGTCAAATTTTGTCCGAAGTGTCCGCCATAATGTCAGTCACGGAAAAAATCGCTGATCGCCGCCATTAGTAGTAAAAAATTTTTTTTATAAAAATGCAATAAAACTATCCCCTATTTTGTAAACACTATAAATTTTGCGCAAACCAACCGATAAACGCTTATTGCGATTTTTTTTTTTTACCAAAAATAGGTAGAAGAATACGTATCGGCCTAAACTTAGGAATACATTTGTTTTATATATTTTTGGGGGATATTTATTATAGCAAAAAGTAAAAAATATTGAATTTTTTTCAAAATTGTCGCTCTATTTTTGTTTATAGCGCAAAAAATAAAAACCGCAGAGGTGATCAAATACCACCAAAAGAAAGCTCTATTTGTGGGGAAAAAAGGACGCCAATTTTGTTTGGGAGCCACGTCGCACGACCGCGCAATTGTCAGTTAAAGCGACGCAGTGCCGAATCGCAAAAACTGCCCGGGTCCTTTAGCTGCCTAAAGGTCCGGGTCTTAAGTGGTTAAACCATATTCCACAGTATTGGTATCAAAATGAAAAGACCCTAACAGGCCCCTCTACAAGCCCATCCAAATCATTCCCGAAACTTACCATAATAATCACAAAAGCATTGGACTTTTCCGAAGTGGAAAATTGTCACGATCCCACAAAGATCAGAATTCTTGGAGAGTAACTTTTAGCAACACTCAAAGGTATTAAGGTTATGTTTTCTCCAACAATTCAGTTTTTCTTCCCAAAAAAAAAAATGTAATTTCCTCCTTAGACAGCCAAGTAGTAAAATCAATGGTAACACACGTATAACAGATGGCAGGCCTGCATTGGAAATATATTGTTAATTTTGTTAGTGGCTCTCAAATCATAACACTAGCAGATTGGTGTGTATAATTTCTGAGACCCACCAGATACAGTCCCGCGCCTTTGTTATATTTTTCCCCTTCTTGTCCCAGACTCAGTGCGAGTGTCTTGCCAGCCTCTCATTATATTGGCCAGCGCTCGCAGAAGAGATTCATTTGTGTAGCTGGTGAAGTGCTTGTGTCTGCTATCGTCTCCTCTCCTTTCTTGAATTCAATTGCCCAGCCATCTGGCTTGCTAAATAAGACTTGTACTAAAACACTGCTTGCAACTCGGCTTTGTTGCAAAGATGTGGCTGTATAAAAGAAAAGGCCAGGAGCCTTAATATTATTCCTTATTTAATTGTGATTCGAGTATTTTAACTCATGGATTATATGCAAGTTGGGGGAAAATAGTTGGAGAATAATAATCATCTTAAAGTGACAGTAATCAGTATCAGTGGCGGCTGGTGCTCAAAATTTTTGGGGGGGCGCAAACGAAAAAAAAAAAATTCCAGCCTCACTGTGCCCATCACATGCAGCCACTGTGCCATCAAACGCAGCCACTGTGCCATGCCACCAAATGCAGCCACTGTGCCATCAATTGTCACCACTGTGCCATGCAACACAGCAACTGTGCCATCAATTGTCACCACTGTGCCATGCCACCAAATGCAGCCACTGTGCCATCAATTGTCACCACTGTGCCATGCCATCAAACACAGCAAATGTGCCATCAATTGTCACCACTGTGCCATGCCATCAAACAGCAACTGTGCCATCAATTGTCACCACTGTGCCATGCAACACAGCAACTGTGCCATCAATTGTCACCACTGTGCCATGCCATCAAACACAGCTACTGTGCCATCAAACGCAGCCACTGTGCCATCAATTGTCACCACTGTGCCATACCATCAAACGCAGTCACTGTGCCATGCCATCAAACGCAGCCACTGTTCCATCAATTGTCACCACTGTGCCATGCCATCAAACGCAGCCACTGTGCCCCTCAATTGTTGCCACTGTGCCCATTGTCACCACTGTGCCCCATGATGCCACTGTGCCCATTGTCACCACTGTGCCCCATGATGCCACTGTGCCAATTGTCACCTCTGTGCCCTTTGTCACCACTGTGCCCCATGATGCCACTGTGCCAATTGTCACCTCTGTGCCCCATGATGCCACTGTGCCCATTGTCACTCACCACTGTGCCCCATGATGCCACTATGCCAATTGTCACCTCTGTGCCCTTTGTCACCACTGTGCCCCATGATGCCACTGTGCCAATTGTCACCTCTGTGCCCTTTGTCACCACTGTGCCCCATGTTGTCACTGTGCCCCTTTCCCTGTAAAAAGCACTTAGCTGAGGATTCCATGTCCTCCCTCGATGTCTTCTGCCGCTGTGGTGAAGCTTCAGCCAATCAGGTTCCTGATAACCAGAATTCGGGAACCTGATTGGCTGAAACGGCCGTTTGTCTTATGCAAGGAGCGCAGATTGCCTGCGCTCCGAGTATAGACATCTGAGAGCCGGAGAAAAGCCTATCAGAGCCGCTGGCTTTGATAGGCAGTTCCCCTCAGTCAATCAGCTTCCGCTATTCGGGTAACCGGCGTCCCGCGTCCGGTTATATGAATAGACCAGGCAGCTGGCAACCAACCAATAACATACATTCGTGCATTTATGCACGAATGTGTGTTATTTGCGAGAGGGGGTGGCGCTGCAGCGCCCTCTATAGACGGCCACCAGAACTGCGGTTAAAATGTCAAAATGACATTTTAGCCGAATAAAAGTTCTTAAAGGGCCCGTTTTTTTTTTGTTTGTTTTTTATGACTGTGGGAGGGGGGGGGGGCGGCGCCCGTGCGTCCCTATGGACGGGCCGCCACTGATCAGTATCCTTATTCTCAAAAAATAATCCATACACACCTCTGTACTATACTCCATGAGCTCCCAAACCTCTCCTTTTTTGTATAGACTGAGTAGTGCTTCTTGGTTGCAGTCATGTGTACTGCCAGGGGCGGACTGACAACTCATGGGGCCCCCGGGCAATAGAAGATTATGGGGCCCCCGGGCTTACAGCTGGCCACCATGCCAGGAGGCAGCGCAGAAACGGGGCAGCTAAAATCTCGGGATTTTCACATCAAAAGCATGTCGGTTTAGGACATATCAAGGTAAAAAAACACCGATTTTTACATACTGTCCCTGGTTTTACTGAGCCTGGCAACCCTGATGGGGCCCCCTAGTGGCATGGGGCCCTCAGGCAGTGCCTCAATGGTCAGTCCGCCCCTGTGTACTGCTCTATGCACACTACACATCCCATAGTCCATAGTCCCTAATCCATCCCGACAGCGCACAAGAGAGCGTGACTACATTTCCATATACAGTGGGAACATGGAAAAGGAATGTAACCACCCTCTATAAGGAAGTCACAGCAGCAAAAAGAATATTTATATATTTATATAACATTCCAATATACAGTGGGAACATGGAAAAGGACTGTAAAAGGAGTAGGGAGATTTGGAGGAGAGCAATAGATACAATGGGGAAAATAATAATTTAATCCCGGCAAGTGGTCGATTGTCCTAAGGAATACGGCACCTCATCCCTGAATTTTGTGAATAAAGGAAATAAGGAACGTGGGATTATCACGGTGCCACAGAAAAATAGAAACAATGTTTATAGGAAATTTATAAAGAATTGTATTAATTACAAAAAAGAAGAAATACAATTCATATACAAAACAGTACAGGTGAGTAATTCACATAAATACTATAAAGGGAGCAACTATCTCATGTGTAGAGGTCAAGTGATCCCGACTAGTTTTGCCAAACATTGGCTTCATCAGGGAATTACGACGTGACCAATTCAGATATAACTCTAGAATAACAAAATACAGAATGTTAACCACTTAAGACCCGGACCAAAATGCAGCTAAAGGACCTTATCCCTTTTTGCGATTCGGCACTGCGTCGCTTTAACTGACAATTGCGCGGTCGTGCGATGTGGCTCCCAAACAAAATTGGCGTCCTTTTTTTCCCACAAATAGAGCTTTCTTTTGGTGGTATTTGATCACCTCTGCGGTTTTTATTTTTTGCGCTATAAACAAAAATAGAGCGACAATTTTGAAAAAAAATGCAATATTTTTTACTTTTTGCTATAATAAATATCCCCCAAAAATATCTAAAAAAAAAAAAATTGTTTTCCTCAGTTTAGGCCGATACGTATTCTTCTACCTATTTTTGGTAAAAAAAATCACAATAAGCGTTTATCAGTTGGTTTGCGCAAAATTTATAGCGTTTACAAAATAGGGGATAGTTTTATTGCATTTTTATAATTTTTTTTTTTTTTTACTACGAATGGCGGCGATCAGCGATTTTTTTTCATGACTGCGACATTATGGTGGACACTTCGGACAATTCGGACCATCACTGTCGCCTTACTGTGCCCTCATTGCAGCCTCCCTCGCCATCATTGCTGCCTTACTGTGCCAAACAATGTAGCCCCACCAGTCAGTGTGTGCATTATGCACATCGAGCATCTCCTGCTCCTGCTGTGTCACAGAGCTGTGATAAAAGTCCTGCCCTCCTCCTAGACCAGCTTATGTGGTAGACAGAACACTGCCTCTATCACACAAGCTGGTCTAGGAGGAGGGCGGGACTTTTATCACAGCACGCCCAAACTTTTCACAGTGAGCTCTGTGACACAGCAGTCTCTTGCTGTGTGTTACAACCGGCGCTGCCCCTGCACCCACTGCCACCCCGAGGCCTAGCCTCAGTGGCCTTGTCGGGAATCTGGCCCTGGCTGTCTCTTGGCAGCTCCCTGTCTGTCGCTTGACCTCAATGTGCTTCTTCTTGAGCCACTCCTTTGTTGCCTTGGCGGTATGTTTTGGGACATTGTCATGCTGGAAGACCCATCCACAACCCATTTTCAGTGTTCTGGCTGGGGGATGAACGTTCTCATCCAATATTTTACAATACATGGCCCTCTCCATTCGCCCCTCAATGTGGCAAAGTTGGCCTGTACCTTTAGCAGAGAAACAGCCCCAAAGTATATTGTTTTCACCTCCATGTTTGACTGTGGGGATGGTGTTCTTAGGGTCATAGTCAGCATTTTTCTTCCTCCAAACACTGTGAGTCGAGTTAATGCCAACAAAACTCAATTTTGGTCTAATCTGAGCACAGCACATTCTCCCAACCCTTCTCTAAATCATTTAGATGTTCATTGACAAGATTCAGATGGGCCTGTACATGTGCCTTCTTGAGGAGGGGGACCTCAGGATTTGAATCCATGGTGACATATTGTGGTACCAATGGTTTGTTTGGTGACTGTGGTCCCAACTGCCTTGAGATCATTCACAAGCTCCTCCTGTGTAGTTCTGGGCTGATCCCTCACTTTTCTCATAATCATCCTTAAACCATGAGGCAAAATCTTGCATGGAACTCCAGATCGAGGGTGATCGATGGTTATTTTGTATTTCTTCCATTTGTAAATAATCCCTCCAACAGTTGTCTCCTCACCAAACTTCTTGCTGATGGTCTTCTAGCCCATTCCTGCCTTGTGCAGGGCTACAATCTTGTCCCTGGCGTCCTTTGACAGATCTTTGGTATTGCCCATGATGAGCCTTGAATGGTAGAAAGAGATTCTGTGGACAGGTGTCTTTTATACACATAACACGTTGTCATTAGGCGGATCTTCTTAACCACTTAACGCCCGCCGCACGACTATTTACGTCCGCAAAATGGCACGGACAGGCAGAAGGGTGTGTATATATACGTCCTTGCCTTTGCACGGGTCGGGGGTCCGATCGGGACCCCCCCCCCCGCCGCGTGCGGCGGGCGTATTACCTCGGGGAGCGATCCGGGACGACGGAGCGGCTATTCGTTTATAGCCGCTCTGTCGCGATCGCTCCCCGGAGCTGAAGAACGGGGAGAGCCGTATGTAAACACAGCTTCCCCGTGCTTCACAGTAGCGGCGCATCGATCGTGTCATCCCCTTTATAGGGGAGACACAATCGATGACATCAGACCTACAGCCACACCCCCCTGCTGTTGTAAACACACACTAGGTGAAGCCTAACACGTTCAGCGCCCCCTGTGGTTAACTCCCAAACTGCAACTGTCATTTTCACAATAAACAATGCAATTTAAATGCATTTTTTGCTGTGAAAATGACAATGGTCCCAAAAATGTGTCAAAATTGTCCGAAGTGTCCACCATAATGTCGCAGTCACGAAGAAAATCGCTGATCGCCGCCATTAGTAGTAAAAAAAAAAAATTAATAAAAATGCAATAAAAATATCCCCTATTTTGTAAACGCTATAAATTTTGCGCAAAGCAATCGATAAACGCTTATTGCGAATTTTTTTTTACCAAAAATAGGTAGAATACGTATCGGCCTAAACTGAGGAAAAAAAAAATTATGTATGTTTTTGGGGGATATTTATTATAGCAAAAAGTAAAAAATATTGCATTTTTTTTCAAAATTGTCGCTCTATTTTTGTTTATAGCGCAAAAAATAAAAACCGCAGAGGTGATCAAATACCACCAAAAGAAAGCTCTATTTGTGGGGGGAAAAGGACGCCAATTTTGTTTGGGAGCCACGTCGCACGACCACGCAATTGTCTGTTAAAGCGACGCAGTGCCGAATCGCAAAACCTGGCCTGGGCATTTAGCTGCCTAAAGGTCCGGGGCTTAAGTGGTTAAATTGACAGGACTAATCTGTGTACCACATGAGCACATACTGTAGCCAGTCTGTGGGAGCCATAATTATTGTTGGTTGGTAGGGGATCAAATACTTGTACTCACTCAACTCTAATTTATAACATTTGTATCATGTGTTTTTTTTTTTTTCTGGATTTTTGGTTGATATTCTGTCTCTATCCTTAAAACACATCTATTATAACAATTATAGATCTTTAATTTCTTTGCGAGTGGGCAAACTTACAAAATCTGATTTCAGCAAATCCCTGTGCTGAAATCTAACAGAACTGAGCTTCAGTGATTGCCAGGCAAGCTGGCATTACTACTTCTTCATCATGCCACCTTAACAAAGGCCATTGTGAGCAAAAAGACAGAAAACATTTTTTTTAATGGTTATTCTTTCCATATTAGCCATAGTGCCGCGTATTACAGAAAAATAAAATGTTTTGTTTTGTAAAAAAATATATATTTAGAGCTCTAAGTTTAAGAAAAAACAGGAACCTTTGCCCTTTTCTCCCCGGTGAGGGCAATTTTTCCATAATTTGCAGAAAGAACATGACGTTTCAAATTGCAGTGTACCATGAGAACACATTAAAAGCAGAAGCTGCCCGCCTAACCTTTGCGCCTCAACTTTTGCTATAAAGTGAGGTAAGCCGCCCAAAAGATTAATTCAGTGCATGTGAGGTTGAGACATCGCAGTCTGCAGGTACATATGAAAGCTCAGGTTATTGGCAGAAAGCTAATAGATAAAACAGGGCTGTTGACCCTCTTCCGGCACCAGATTAATGCATTCCTAATGCAGGCTGCACCTGCTAACAGCCGTAGAGTATCACAATGACACGCACCACTTACTCCTCTCATATTGCTGTACTGGATACTGGGCCGAATAAGGGCTGGAGCGCCATCGGGAAATACATTATGTTCCCTTCTGAAGATGGAGGGCAGTTGTGGGCACACTACGACCCTCTCAAGTGGAACTACAATCCCCAGTGTGGCAAGATAGGCAATACATGATTATTTATTTACATGTGATATTATTTTTCTACCATTCTTTGTAATATGTTGCTTAAAAATATATTTAAAAGGGAACATCACCTACACTGGGGTTAATTGTTCTCGTTATCCCCTTTTGCCTGGTTTGCTGGGTTCGTGCACATGACAAACTTACCCGCCCAGCAAATCCAGCAATGTCCTACATTAACTCACTAAAAACCATCATGTGCTGGTCCTGCACCACCATCTTATTTGCTGATGTCATCAGAAGGCTGGCTGTCTCTTTTCGGTCCTTGCAGCCAGCCCCTGGAGACCAATCACTGCACCTCAGTGCTTTTTACATACCCCCGAAGCCTCCTGTGATGTGTGATGTCCCTACTATCCCAGGAGGATTCCCACCAGAGGGGATAGGGGGTGCAGTCATTCTCACCCAGTTATGCATCATAGGAAGAAGGTGAGAAGTATACATGGTTTTCCATAGCATAAAGTATATAACAAGGCAAATGGAACAGCAGAGGTGTGAAGAGTAGATGAGTATTAGCAACAAGACTGGGGGCAATAAGGTGAGCCTGTTGCTTATTCCTGCATGGGAATGCACATGTTCATTTCATGGTTAGCATTAGGGCTTAGGTTAGCGTCAAAGTGGTTGGTTATAAACCTTATATATTTCTAATGAAGTGACTGGCATCAGGTGATACACATTCTCCTACATAAGTTGTGCTTGTTTATCTGCAGCCCTTTCTCCTCTACAACCTATGAAAGCACCCAATTTACACAATTTGTGAGCTTTAGCACGCAGGGGGCGGGAATCTGACATCACACCCCACACAGCATAGAGAAGAGAGCCGAGTGTAATCTGAGCCCTTAATGGAGGGAAAGGACAAACCAATAGTCACAGTTCAATAGGGAAACATGCACAGCTGGGGCTGTTAGTCACCTGCTGTTTGCTGGCGGGGTCTGGGTTTATTTGGTGTTGGCATAACCTGTAAGAAATGACTTGTATAGATTGTGTAGGGAAGAGAGAGCAGATAAGATTCACATACCTCCCACATTTTTGAGATGCAAATGAGGCACACCTATCAGCAAAAGTATGCAGGCATAGGACACACCCCTTGCCACACACCCTTAAGGAAGAATTGTACAATTAAAACTAAATTGGATAAACCCACAAGTGCTTTTCTTTACCACTAATATTCCTTTATATTGGCTATTGGAATTTACAAATGCAGCAATTTAGAAATCAGATGAAAGATTTAGGGCTGGAAAACACTTTTTGATAGATAAAATGTGCATTTTATATTTAACTCTATAGATCAGACAAAAACGACGGACAAATGAGGAGGAATAGGGGACAGATGGACATTGCTCCAAATCAGGGACAGTCCCTCGAAATCAGGGACAGTTGGGAGCTAGGGATTCACAGTAGGTATTTTAGATTGAGCCAAGTACACACTATAGGGCAGGGATCCCCAAACTACGGCCTTGAGGCATTGTAAAACTCTGACATTCACAAACATGACTAGGCATGATGGGAATTGTAGTTCCTGAACAACTAGATGGCCGTAGTTTGAAGACCCCTGCTATAGAGGGATATGCTTTGTTCACCACACCCTACAGAGCGTAGAGAAGAGAGCTGAGTGTAATCTGAGCCCTGAGTGGAGGAAAAGGACACACCCTATCTACACAGTTTCATAGAAAAACATGCACAGCTGGGGCTGCCAGTCACCTGAGTGCTGGGGGGGGGGGGGGGGGTGGTGACTTATACAGATAGTATAGGGAAGAGAGAGCAGATACGATTCACACTAGGGATTTTCAATTGAACCAAATACACCATATAGAGGGATATGCTTTGTTCATTTTTAATTTCACAGGTCTACAACTACTTTAAAGGCTAAGTTCACCTTTGGCAGACCTTTGTGATAATTCCGGGTTAGGGCCCCAGTACATTAAGGCTGGGTTGACACTGAGGAATGGAGCACCTCACAGCCGGGGGTCCGGTGTGTCTCCCTTTATCGGTTCAGGTCCGATTTCCGCTTGAATTTTTGTCTGAATTCGGACCTTAAACGGACCAGAAGACTCACAGGACTCCTGTGTAATTTGCACCGGAGATGTGTGAATCAGCTCCGTAGAGAGCCGGTCACAATTCCTGCCATGCGAATTGGATGCGGGGAAGCTGGTGTGAGCCCAGCCTAAAAGTCACTGATTACTGGAAGTACCATACCTGTAGACCAATACAGTGTTTCCCTGAAAATAAGCCCGGGTCTTATATTAATTTTGGTAACAAAAAACACAGTAGGGCTTATTTTTGGGGTAGGTCTTAACATGTAATGTGCTGTCTTCTCTTCCTCTCTCTCGACCTGCCTGTTAGGAATCCCCAGTGTTAAAATGCTTGTAAAATCTTGTAATCCACTCTATTACTGTAGTATATAATGTACAATGTGTGTATTTCTGTAATATAATTGTGCCAAATACCTTCATTATAGCACCGATCTGCGCTTTTGTGACCTGCCGGAGCTCTCTTCCCTGCATTTATGTTACAGAAACGCACACATTGTACATTGTGTACTACTGCAATAGAGTGGGTTATAGGATTTTAAACTAGGGCTTATTTACAGGGTAGGGCTTATATTGCAGTCGTCCTGGAAAAGTACGCTAGGTCTTATTTTAGGGGTAGGTTTTATTTTCGGGGGAAACAGGGTAGTGGCAGCACTGAAGCCTAGCTCATATACTCCCGTAGGTGACATCATCCTGCTTGTGAATCTTCTAACGCAACAGCAGGTAGGGGACTTCTAGATACCCATGGGTGGATTCCTTACAATTGTATTATCTATTTATTTATTAACTTGTTTCCTGGTCAATTACATAGGAGCTGCTTTTAGATATACAGTATATATGTAAATAACCAATGATGACAAACAAAAAATGCAACAAACTCTGCATGGATGGGATTATTGGACTAAAATAAGCTTACCCTCCAGTAATCCCTCCAGCACTGTCAGCCATAGAACATTATGTCCCAATAATAGAATTTCTTGTTATGAGAAGGGAGAAGGGAGTGGAGAGGTGCCTACATACGTTTATTCTGTCTCATTATAACCATTCGGCTTCATCCATCTCTGATAGCAGCGTGGTGCAACTGTATTATCGTTAGTGCGCGGCATGATTAAATCACATCATGCTCTCAATGCCAGCTCCACTTCCAGCTGTCTAGTCATTTATTTTCCACTAGGCCACATCATTATTGTGAAGAATCAACACATTTAAAATGCAGATAGGACACGTGCAGACAGACAGACAGATAACCTGGATGGAGAGAGCGCTAGAGAGAGAGAGAGAGGCAGAGAGAGAGAGAGAGAGAGAGGGAGAGATGGGGGCTAAGAATATTGCTACACTGCCAGAGCTCAGAACAAAGAGGGATAACTTCCTGAGCCTGGCAGAAAATCAATAAACAGCATAGGGCTTGGATAATGACATCTTGATTATAAAGTGCTCGGAATAGTCTTAACCCTGGAACGAAACCAGAATGGAGAACAAACCAATACGTATTCAGCCAGAACGGTGTATGATTTATTTTATGTTCCACCGGCTTCATTTTTTTTCCTGCCTGTTTCAAGAAACACGGTTTTCAAAGATTACGAGTCTTCTGTGCAGGTCTGAGAACAGCTTGTAGTACCACATCTAACCAGAAGGGTGCGACATAGAGATGGAATTTATGTCCTTTTTTCATTAAGTGTAAGTCCATTTTTAATTTTTTATTAAAGCGTTTGAGTTTTCTTTTATTTGTTTCTATTTGTTTTGTTTTTTTTACTGTTGAAGAATTAGAACCACTGATGAATTTTTATTGCAATAAGGGCTACGTTAGAGACATTTCCTTTCATTTAGACATGCTTTTACATGGGCTTCGACTTTAAACAAGCCACTTAAAACAAGCTGCTGTCAGGCTTCAAAAACTACTTGAAGCTTCTTAAAAGCCTGATGAAGCAGCTCGCCTAACCACTTGCCTACCGGGCACTTTCACCCCCTTTCCTGCCTAGGCCAAAGCGCTGTCACACTTTGAATGACAATTGCGCAATCATGCAACACTGTACCCAAACTGTATGGGCCAGATTCTCTAAGAGATACGACGGTGTATCTCCAGATACGCTGTCGTATCTCTGTTTCTAGCCCTGCGTATCTATGCGACGTGATTCTTAGAATCAGTTACGCATAGATACGGCATAGATCCGACTGACGTAAGTCACTTACACCGTCGGATCTTAAATGCAATACTATGCTGGCCGCTAGGTGGCGTATATGCAAATGAGCATGATACACCGATTCCCAAACGTATTTACGCCGCGTCGCCGTAGCTTACGTAGTTTCCGTAAGCGTAAGGTTACCCCTGCTATAAGGTGGTTTAACTTTACGCACGCCATGTTAAGTATGGACGTCGGGACAGCGTCGGGTTTTTACGTTGTTTACGTAACTCGACGCGAATAGGCCTTTATGTTAATTACGTTGCCGTCGAAAACAATGTATTTGCGTCATACTATGGAGCATGCGCACCGGGCTACTTTTACGGCTGGCGCATGCGCAGTTCGTACGGCGCGGGAGCGCGCTTAATTTAAATAGAAGCCGTCCCCTTTGAATTACGCGGGGATACGGAGCAAGTGCTTGGAGAATACGGCACTTGCTCCTGTAAGTTGCGGCGGCGTAGTGTACGAGAATCTGGCCCAATATTTATAAAAAAAAACTGATGGACACTGATGAGGCAGCACTGATCGACACTGATGAGAAGGCACTAATGAGGCTGCACTGATAGATGGCACTGAGGGGCACTGATAGGCGGCACTAATAAGCATGGATAGGTGGCACTGATGGCATCACTGATGGGCATTGGCAGGCATTACTGATGAATGAATGAATGAAAACTTATATAGCGAACTTAATCGCCTCTGGGCGCTTGTTGTTCCTGTCTCCTTTGGTATCAAAAGAGATGAGTCTTGAACTTTCTCCTGAACGTCAAGTGGTTCTCCTCCAACTGAATGCTGGTTGGTAAAGCGTTCCATAGTCTAGGCCCTTGGACCGCGAATCTCCTTTCTCCTTTGGACTTGTATCTGGCTTTGGGTATCTGGAGGAGATTTTGATTGGTGGATCACAGAACGCGATTGGGATTATGAGCTTTTATTTTTTCGCATAGATAATGGGGAGCATTCCCATAGATACATCTATGCGTTAGACAGAGTGCTTTAAAAGTGATTCTGGTACTGACTGGCAGCATTGATGGGCACTGATTGGCAGTACTGATGGGCACTGATTGGCAGCACTTATTTACACAATCCTGTTTACACTTTGATCAGCTGTGACTGGACACAGCTGGTCACATGGTAAAGAGCCACTGTGATTGTCTCTGTACCCCGATCTGTGATCAGTTGTGTCCGAAGGACACAGAGATGTGCGCCGCAGGGGGCACGCAAGAAGTGCAATCATGGGAGGACAACCATAGACATCCTTCTAGCAATGTGAGCTCTCACTGTTGCCGTCTACCTTTAGAGCTGGCGGGAGGTGGTTAAAGTGACAATCAACACTACCATTAGGATCTGTGTTCAACATTTACCAACTGGAGATGAATGGTACTTAAAAAGCTTCATAAAGCTTGATGAAAGCTCTGCAAATGCTTTGTGAATGCTTGCTGTTTACACTGCTGTATACAAGCTAAAACCCGTGGGAAATAGACCTTTCTCTCCTGACAATAACAGTTTCAGAGTGAGATCAAATATGTTCCAGGGAGACAAACAACTTCAAAAAAAATTCTGTGCCTGTGGCAGCTTCATATGGGATTCAACATTTGTCTGGATAAAGGTTTAAGGATCTAGCCTTGGGGGTCCCTTTGATTGGACCTTTTAAAAGTTTGGGGCTGTTTGACCACTGAAGGTACCGGGCAGGGAGCTGGTAACTCGGGTAGGTAATGGTGAGAAATGCATCAAGTGAGAGTCATTAACAGATAAAGGCCTAGATTCTCAAAGGAGATACGACGGTGTATCTCCAGATTCGCCGTCGTATCTCTGAGTCTGAGCGGTCGTATCTATGCGCCTGATTCTTAGAATCAGTTACGCATTGATTTCTATTAGATCCGCCCGGCGTAAGTCTCTTACGCTGTCGGATCTTAACTGCATATTTACGCTGGCCGCTATGGGCGTGTACGCTGATTTACGCCTAGAAATATGTAAATCAGCTAGATTTGCAAAGTCACGAACGTACGCCCGGCCGACGCAGTACAGATACGCCGTTTACGTTAGGCTTTCCCTTTCCTTTTAAGTTACCCCTGCTATATGGTAGCGTACATGCGGCGTACCAATGTTAAGTATGGACGTCGTTCCCGCGTCGAATTTAGAAAAATTTACGTTGTCTGCGTAAGTCGTCCGTGAATGGGGCTGGACGTCATTTACGTTCACGTCGAAACCAATACGTCCTTGCGGCGTACTTTGGAGCAATGCACACTGGGATATGTCCACGGACGGCGCATGCGCCATTCCTTAAAAACGTCAATCACGTCGGGTCACATAACATTTTGACGTGGCGACGTGGGCGGGCCTGCCTTTTAAATGCTTCCACGCATGCGTCGAAGTCATTCGACGCATGCGAGGGACGGCGGGCGCTCGGACATGTACGGTAGGTCTGTACCGACGACCATACATGTCCGAGCGGGCAGGATTCCAGCGGACGGTTTTAAAACAAGTCCAGGAATATTTGCCCGCTGGGAAAAGGCCCGGCTGGCAAATGTTTGCTGGAATTCTGCCCGCTCGCGCCTACACATGACCGAACATGTATGCTGAAACTGGTCCGCGGACCAGTTTCAGCATACCTGTTTGGTCGTGTGTACGGGGCCTCAGGCTTATTGCTGAAAGATCCGGTAGCGGTCTGTGGCCTGTTGATGACCAGGCCGCACAGCGGGAGGAGAGCAAAGACCTGATAGGGCCAACACAGACTGTGGTCAGCGCTCACCTCCCGCTATACAGCCATGCCTGTTTCTCCTCTCATGCATGTCCCTTCCCACAATGAAGTCATCCTATCAGCAGAGCAGGGGGCGGGAGAAGGTACAAAATCACCCAAGCGGATAATCACCCATTTGTTAATATGATCCAGATCTGCAGTTCCTCCTGCCCCCTGCCCTGCTGATAGGATGGCATCGTCAGCGGGGTGGGAGACCCTAGAGAGGACAGAGGACACAAATGCTGAATCTTGCCTCTGCTCCTGCCCTGCCGAAGGTGGAACTGTGCAGTGGAGGCAGAGAGTAAAAGGGGGCACTGTGATTAGGGAGAAAAGAGTGGGACTTACGGCAAGGGGCACTGTGATGGGGGGGGGCTGTGAGTGTTGGGGCACTGTAATGTAAAGGGGCACTGTTATATGAAGCGGTTGGCACTGTAAAGGGTAACTGTAATCATTGCAGTGCCCCTTTAAAGTGCAGTCCCCTTTATATCACAGTGACCCTTTACATAAAAGTGCGGAGGACTGACTCCACGAACATCCCATCTCCAACCACCCCGGCAAACGGCTTCGCTATCACTCTTCCCCACAGATCGGTCTCTACTGAGTGAGTGAGTGAGAAACTTATATAGCGCAAACAAATGCAAACTTAATCGCCTCAAGGCGCTGTCTTCCAGAGTTGTACAGGTCTTTCAGAAGAGGTGGGTCTTCAGTTTTTTCCTAAAAACCCGATGGTTTTCTTCCAAGCGGATGGTCGTGGGTAGAGCATTCCAGAGCCGTGGTCCTTGGACCGAAAATCTACGTTCTCCCTTAGATTTGTAGCGAGATTTGGGGATTTGGAGAAGGTTTTGGTTGGTTGATCGGAGCACGCGCTGAGTGACGTAGGGTTTTATTTTCTCGCTTAAGTATTGAGGAGCTTTGCCCTGTGTACATTTGTGGGTGAGGCAGAGAGTCTTGACTCATAGTGAAGAGTTGGGAAAAGTGATAATCTGATAATGCTTGAGGTGGTCATTACGTCCTTCTAGCACATGGGAAAGATCTCAATAACCACAAAGGATATTAAGAATTGGAACTTGGCAAAAAGGTTTTCCCTGAAATTCCTGTAAAATTTTAAACTTTTGGATTTAAAGGCTAAATTCACCTTGCGTATTACGTTTTATGTTACACACATATTTTGGGTGATTCACACCTATGCATTTTTAGTGCTTTTTGCATTTTGAAGATTTGCACTACAGTCCATTTAACATGGCTTCCTATGGAAAATCTGCAAAAAGCACTAAAGCCCTGTACACACAACCGGGATTCCCAGCGGGAAAACCAAGAACCTGCTCGGTAACTTTCCCCGTGTACACACAGCCGGGTTTCCCATTGGGAAAACTGCAGGGAGAGCTTTGGTCGGGATTCCCGGCCGTGTGTATGCTCCCCATAGGAAAACCGCCGGGTTTAAAACCGCCGGGAATCCTGACAGGAAAATAGAGAGCAGGTTCTCTATTTTCCCGCTGGGATTCCCGGCAGTTTTCCTGTCGGGAAACCTGTGAGGAAGCATACACACGTCCGGTTTTCCCGACCAAAAGCTCTCTTGGCAGTTTTCCTGGCAGGAAAACCCGACGTGTGTACAGGGCTTAAAAATGCATAGGTGTGAATCAGGTCTAATTGAACAAGCTGAAGTTGGAAGCCGATTGTCTACCATGCACAGCTGCACCAGATTTTCTACTCGCCAGTCTTAAGCCTTGTACACACGGTACGATTGTTGGCCAAACGAGCGTCTGATTTTTGTCAAAAGGTTGTGTGCCTGGATCTTGTCTTGCATACTATCGGTACACAATTATCGTGCCACAAACACAAACGTAGTGACATACTACGAGGAATTTCAGCTCTTAAGCGCCACCCTTTGGACTCCTTCTGTTTATGTGGTGTTTGGTGAGCATTGATTCCGAGCATGCATGTTTGTACTTTTGACTTTTGTGTGATGGATTTGTGTACTGACTATACGAAAATCTGACGTCAAACCGTTGTTCGTTTGACATGAGGCTGCAGTCCTGCCCAGAAGCAGTGTGAGAAGCCTGCTCATATTTTATATATATATATAAATGGATAAATTAAAGTGGAGCTCCACCCTAAAGTGGAACTCTCGCTGATCGGAACCCTCCCCCCTCCGTTGTCACATTTGACACCTTTCAGAGGGGAGGGGGGTGCAGACACCTGTCTAAAGACAGGTATTTGCACCCACTTCCGGCCACACAGTCTCGGGCAGACTGCGGGCAGGACGTCACCTCCCATCCTCCCCCCGTTGTGCTCTGGGAACACTCGGTTCCCAGAACACAGCGGGAGCCAATCAGCAGGTGTAGCGCAACTCGCGCATGCGCCGTAGGGAACCGGGCAGTGAACCCGGAGCGCTTCACTTCCTGGTTCCCTCACTGAGGATGGCGGGGGGGCAGCAGAGTGACGAGCGATTGCTCGTCCTCTGCTGCGGACGGCACTGGACTCCAGGACAGGTAAGTGTCCTAATATTAAAAGTCAGCAGCTGCCGTATTTGTAGCTGCTGACTTTAAAAAAAAAAAATTTCATGGCACATCCGCTTTAAGTGAATGTTCTGACTTCAGCACACTTAGTGTTTCCCGATCACATTAGAAATTTTACATGTTGCCTGAGAGATGCTATGTACATTGCAATACGACTATTGGTGGGGAAAAAAAGAACCTATTCACATAAAGTAATATTTAGCACTTCAGAGACCCAGGCAAGAATATATACATAACGTAAAAGGTCAGCTTTGACTTTCATAAGATCTCTCTGCAATTGAAACATTATTGTGATCAGCGTACATATAGTGCAAATACATCAACGTCTACTAAATACAAATCCAGTCTTGGAAAAGAAAAGGAAAAAGAGACGCTTGTATACACATCGCCGCCGGCGCCAGCCTGTTCTGCCGCTATGTATGTCAATAAGGCAGATTTGCAGTTGTTATAAATAAGGAAATGTCACTTTTTATCCTTGACAAATAACACTTGTGGCCACTATTTCAGTGGAGGAGTCAGGGGAAATTTCCTGCTTAAACCCTGATCTTGTTTTCTGCACAATTTCTCATTTTCATTTGGAGCGAAGTTTATTGAAGACGGCTATGGTTTCCTCTCATGTGCCAGCCTTGTACGCATTATATAATGTACAGCCTTAAGGAGGACCTGTCATAATAGAAAATTAAAACGGCATTGCAGCCAAAGCAAAAATGTACAAACCTTTTTTTTGTCCAATCTGACAATTTAATGAAGCTCATGTTTTAAAAAAATAAATTATATCTCAGCATGCCACAAATTGAAAAAACAGCGGTTCTCCGCAGATCACTGTAAGGTCAAGCGTAGGTTGTCTTCCAGGTTGAATAATACTTATCCCCACCCTTTCCACTTACTGTGAGCCCAGGATGTCATGGGACAACCCCCCAGTTGATGCATTACCGTGCCAGCCTGGGCTCACAGTACATTACAGCAGGGGTCTCCAAACTTTTCAATTAAAGGACCACTTCACTGTCCTTCAGACTTTAAGGGCGGCAAAATTGTGGCCAGTAGGGGTAGAAAATGTGGCTCTGGGATGACATATGGGACCTTCCCTTCACTACGCTGGTGTCGGTTTGTGACAGATTGGTGCAATACAAAATAGTACATAGGGCATACTTCACCCCTTACAGGTTACACAAAATGAACCCCGCACATTCACAGGAGTGCTGGCGGTGTGGCGCCTCCCCGGGTGACTTTTCGCACATTTTCTGGCAATGCCCAGAGGTGGTACATTATTGGGAGGCGGTGTTAGAACTGACTAATAAAATTGCTGGGACTCACCTGCCCCTAACTATGGAGATATGCCTTTTGGGCATAATGGAAAACCTTGTCCGGACCTCAGCAAAACGCACCTTAGTTAGCCTACTGCTCTTCTACGCCCGCAAGAATGTGGCCATGCATTGGAAAAAACCCTCGCCCCCATCCCTGGTGCAGTGGCGACGCCTGGTGAATACCAGTCTTCCCTTATATAAGGACACATATGCCAACCGTGGGTGCCCACAAAATGATAAAATATGGCGGGTCTGGGTGGAAGAACCGGAGACTGCTGGTTAAAGCATGGTCTCGGCGGTGACACCTCCCCTTGCCCCCCCTCCCCCCCCCCATTTTACATGTATATGTCGGTCACTGCAGATCTTAGCCTGTTCTCATGTTTACACTGCAGAAGTTGCTATCCTTTTGATGTATCAGCTGTCTCTCTTGAAGAGTTGTAGGACGTTGAGCTGTCTAGTTTTGTCTAAATGTGCTATGTATTGTGTTTGAAATCTTTCAATAAAAATATAAAAAAAAAAAAAAATGTGGCCCTGCATCAGTGAGAATAAACATGGCCTCATGGTTTGTGGTCAGGATGGAGAGTGGTGCTGCATCCTTGGTATTAGTGGGTGTAATAGCACCCTATCATCGGTATCAGTGCAAGAAATAGTGACCCATTGTCGGTGTCAGTGGGAGGACTAGTGCTCCAAGGGCCCCAAAAAGGCTAGCAAAGGGCTGCAGTTTGGAGACCCCATCAATACAGCAAAGAGGAGCACCAGCTTTATAACTTTTACTTTTAAAGCTGAGCTCCAGCAGATAGCTGAAATAATTTGTGTATTTTCTATCTATTCATTAGCCTTTCCTGCCCACCCTGTGTGTATAAAGGTTCCCCTGCACAATGCCCCATGTTGGCAATACATTGCTAAACATTCTCCACCTTCAGAGCCATCAGCCAACAGTGTGGCTGGTGGCTCTTAATCACGGCTATCACTGTCAGTGCCGGTCTCCATTGACATTGGTAACCAATCAGCATGGTTCCCAATCATGTGACCATTGTGTCAGATATGACATAACAATCAGTTGCACCCATACTGCACGAGTCAACTACTTGTTTTGTCCAGGGGAGAGGAGAAAGCTGTGTACTCACCCGATCCTCCTCTTCACTGGTAAATGGCGTTCCCCTATTATCTAGCAGTGGGCTTTTCCTGACGTCCTCACGTTCCAGAGCATGTCTATGTGAGGGATGATGGCAGGAACAGTCCACCGTATAAGACCGCTAGACCACAGGGGGGCAGGAGCCACAGGGACCAGTCTTGCGTGGGGAGGTTCGGAGGAGAAGTATATCTCCACTCTCCTTCCGGCCTAGACAAAAACGACCAGTTAACCCATGCAGAGCATGGGGAAACTTTTTTTTTGCCCGGAGTTGAACTAGAAAAAAATTATTTATATATATATATATATATATATATATATATATATATATATATATATATAGATATATATATATATCTATCCCTGAAAACCCTCCTCTTCAGAGAAGCCTACACCTAACAACTGTATTTTCATTTTGTCCATCTGATCACCCTCCATGGCTACTACCCTTTGCTCCACTTAACCCTCCCTTCTACACTGTAGGCTCTAATGCAGTGTTTCTCAACTCCAGTCCTCAAGGCGCCCTAACAGGTCGTGTTTTCAGGCTTTCCATTATTTTGCACATGTGATTTGATCAGTTTCACTGCCTTAGTAATTACCACAGCCGTTTCATCTGAGGGCAATCCTGAAAACATGACCTGTTGGGGTGCCTTGAGGACTAGAGTTGAGAAACACTGCTCTAACGAGCAGGGCCCTCTGATTCCTCCTGTATTGAATTGTATTGTACTGTCTTGCCTGATGTTGTAAAGCGCTGCGCAAACTGTTGGCGCTATATAAATCCTGTATAATAATAATATATATATATATATATATATATATATTTTAAAAAAAAAGTACCATATTTATCGGCGTATACCACACACTTTTTTCCCCTTAAAATCAGGGGAAAATCCTGGGTGCGCGATATACGCCGATACCCGCTTCCCGCGCTGTGTTTGAACCGGCCGCCGACATATACCGAGTGCAGTACACTCGGGTACACTCGGCCAGGCTCCGCTCCGCTCGGGGTCACGCCCTGTGCCGCCTCCTAGCCTTTATGCGAGAGGAGCCGAGCGTGGCCGAGCGTGCCCGAGTGTACTGCGCTCGGTATAAGAAGCGGGGAGGACACCACCAGGGCCGCAGACGGACGCCGGACCGGAGAAGTAAGTAAATTATTATTTTTTTCCAGGAATTTCCCTTCTACATTAGGGATGCGTGCTATACGCCGGTGCACGCTATAGGCAGATAAATACGGTATATATAAATAAATTGTCAGCTTATAGTAATAAAAATAAAGTAAAAAACATTACTTTATAATAATAAAAATAAAAAACAGCTCTTCTTTTGAACAGCCTTATATGTTCTTACACGCTTTTTTTCAAAGGGGGATGGGAAATGACTGGTAGCCAACCAGATGTGCTGCATGCAAATGTGTTGACATGGAACATTCTGATTGGAAAGCAGAGTGAGCATAGGGAAGACCTCATCACTCTCCTGCTGTTTTTTCAATGTCCTATCAAAAGAATGATAGTGGAGAGCAGACACCACTGTATTCTTTAACTGGTGCACTTGACTATGCTGTGTGTCAGAGCTGTTTTATCTCAGGACTGGATGGACAGGTATACAAATCCTTTTCATCTGGCTATTTAGCTGTTGTTAGTTGTTTTAAATATGTAAAATGGATGAAAGTTTTGTTCTAAAGGATTGGTTTAAGCAAAACTGTTTATTTATACATGTCACCTCTTTCACGAGAGCTTGGCAATAATTAAAGCTACGGCTCTTTTGCTGCAGTTGCTGTATACTGAAACATGACAGGAATGTGTTGGGTCCAAGTGGCAGCCTCCATATGTGTGTACCCTTACACGTTTCCTTCAAAGAGCATTCACGTTCACACAAACATACCAGTAAAGCTTTACATCATAGACTTTTGGCAGAAAATTTCACATTCATGAATATTTAATGTTCCAATGTAACATATCTTTATTTCTGTATATAAAACCAAGCATTAGCTGCAATATATTCTCCTATTGGCATGTCCCTTATTTATTTTTTATTTATTTTTTTACTTAATTCAAAAGACAAATTAACCCAGGGTATGTGAAGACAATTTTCTGCCTAATAATTTTTATTATGCAGTAATGTTTACGAGCAAATCAAAGCTATATAGTTGAATTATAGCCAGAAAGAAAAGCTAATAGCTTAGGCTGAAAAATCTTCTTTTTTTCTGGTTATTCCATTTACAATAATTTCATAGCCTTGTAAGACCACATGAAACATAAACAGTTTAATTAGACTACAAGAATTGCAAAATATGGAATTAATCTACAAAGAACTTATTTGCATTGTACTTTATTGAAGTATGAGGGGAATTTCAGGGCAACTTTGTGTCTATGAATAAACATGACTCTGGCTTGGTCTGTAGCCAGATTGAGGGGTAGATTATACTATTTTCTACAAGTCTTCTGCATTAGTTCTTTAAAGCTGAACTCCAGGCAAGCAGATAAATTCACAGTAGAAATATCTCCCAAAATATTGTAGAGTATCTCCCAAAAGTGACTACACCCCTCACATTTTTGTAAATATTGTATTATATCTTTTTATGTGACTTTTCAGTGTCACTTACAACTCCATCTCCTCCCCTCCTCTTCCTCTTGGGGTACCCCAAGGCTCCGTCCTTGGGCCCATCCTATTTTCTCTCTATACTTCTTCCCTGAGCCAGTTGATAACCTCCCATGGCTTCCAATACCACCTCTATGCCAGCGACACCCAGATCTATCTCTCCACTCCTCAACTCACACCCTCAATCTCCTCACGGATCTCAAAATGACTGAATGGCATATCGGTATGGATGTCGCACCACTTTCTCAAACTCAACCTTTCTAAAACTGAGCTTGTTATATTTCCTCCTTCACGCCCCCCCCCCCCCCCATGACTTTACCAATAAGATCAACAGCACAACCATTGGTCCCTCCACACATGCCAGGGTGCTGGGTGTAATTCTTGACTCTGACCTCTCCTTTACTGTAGCTCCCCAGTGCTGGCAGCACTCATGCAGTCCCCAACCATTACACTTCCACCACCATGCTTGACTGTAGGCAAGACACACCTGTCTTTGTACTCCTCACCTGGTTGCCACCACACACACTTGACACCATCTGAACCAAGTAAGTTTATCTTGGTCTCCTCAGACCACAGGACATGGTTCCAGTAATCCATGTCCTTAGTCTGCTTGTCTTCAGCAAACTGTTTGCAGAGTTTCTTGTGGATCATCTTTAGTAAATTTCAATAGCAGGATCACCAGGTATTTACTTTAAGATTATAGGAGCGATTGTTAATTTCAAAATGTAGATGTTTCAGATGTGACTCATGACATGTTACTGTTTGCTAGATGTCTATTGGTCTTCTTTAATGAAGAAAATTTGCTGAAAGTATGTAACAGTTTTTTTTTTTTTTAAGTGGAACATTATGACCTCCATACTGAGAAACTAGGGCTAAGATATACTATACAGACAATCCCTAAAGTGACCCTTGGTGTTCCTTTTGATATTCCATTTAACATTTTCTGTTCATACAGACTGTTAGCTATTTAGAACTCTTTTTCTCATTTTACAGCTTTATAGCAGTTCATAGATGGCAGCTGTGAACACTCTGTATAAAAATCAATTAACATGTTGAATCTGAAGAGCCTCCTTTCCCATTGCTGAACCTGTCTTTTTTTCATATTGGCTCAGGGCAGAACCATGGAGACCAAAGGATCGGTTTAATTTTAATTCACTTTCCCTATGAACCAAATTCAAGAAAGCACCGCTCACATGCTTTTGTAAGATGTACCGGCTGGTTCAGAAAACACTGCTGCTAGGTGCCGCTCTTCCAATAAGAGACCTTCTAGTTCGACAGTAAGGTCACAAGTATTTTACAGAACTGCAGACCATTAATTTACACCACAAAACAAAAATTCACAAACTTGCTTCAGCCGGCTCTCCACCTCGCAGGATACACTCCACTGATCCATTTCACCTGTATAGGGCTTAATTGTAGAGGCGGGTTTGGCCATATTCAGTAGGTGTATATGCATCATAAACCAATACCCATTCCCTAGCTGCACAAATTTCCTTTTCTACCCTGCCACTCTATATAACTGCTGAATGGGTAAAGTGCAGGTTTGCACTTTTATCCTTATGCAGTTGCATTCTGTATGCAGGTTTTGACACTCGGAACAAAGATTTTTGGTTTCCATGTCTCCAACCTGTATTCAATCCCTAACCGGTAAAACATTTCCCATATATTCTGTATATTTCAGCTATGCAACCTATTTACATTTTTGTTTTTGACGTTCAAGCTGATCAATTTTAGGAACATACAATATGTAATAAATGGTAGTCTCATAGCTTTCCACCCAGAGAATAGGCTTATTAGAAGATTGAGCAAGCTCTGCAGGGTTGTGTATAGATGTTTAGGTTATTTAAAGCGACTAGTAGAGACAGATTTGCCCCGATGCAAATCATTAGTCATTGTTAGATGAGAGATTTCTCAGTTTTCTCTCTCTGGGGCGAGAAACTGAAAAATTAAGCAGTAAGTAACCAGCAAAAGACCTTCTATACATTACTTTTTCATGAGATACATTCCAGGGCTTTGCAGTTTAATAAGTTCCGGACTGCTGCCTTTAATATGTATTGCCATGTGAAATTCTATTCATTACCAGCCTTTGTTTTAGATTAGGTATGGCAAGCTATATTGTTTGGTCGTTAATGCAAAGCCAGTGTTGTGTGTGTGTGTGTGTGTGTGTGTGTGTGGCTATTTAGGAATTTACAAGCCACAGGCTGTGTTGTATTGGTGTAGATGTAAGAGGTGGTGGTAGGTTGTATGGAAGTAGCCTGATTATGGTAAAAAAAGATATGTCACTTTTGTAAAATCCTATTCATCAATCATTTTGATATAGGTAATAATATTTCTAAAAGAAAAAAAATGTCCTATGAGGCTGCAGGATCGACCCCTGACCCTCTGTGTGGATAGTGCTGATTGGCCCTGTGCCGATCACATGTACCCTTCCAAGAAAAAAATGTGATATGGCTCCTCCCTCCAATCGCTACTCCTGTTTTCTTTAGTGACTTAGGAGTCAGAGTTTTGAATCGGGGCACACGGTTGGTGACACAGACATTTTGCGCTCCTAGAAAGTCTAGAATGCCAAAGACTGCCAAAAACTGCAGTGCTGGAACAGGATAAAGATAGGAGACACAGGCCACCAGAACAGTAATGCCGCGTACACACGATGGGTTCGTCTGATGAAAACGGACCGTTTTCATCAGACGAACCGATCGTGTGTGGGCCCCATCGGTTTTTTATCCATCGGTGAAAAAACTCCGAACTTGTTTTAAAAATATCTGATGATTAAGAAAACTGATAGAAAAAACGATCGTCTGTGGGCACGTCCATCGGTTAAAAATCCACGCATGCTCAGAATCAAGTCGACGCATGCTTAGAAGCATTGAATTTCATTTTTCTCAGCACGTCGTTGTGTTTTACGTCACCGCGTTCTGACACAATCGTTTTTTTTAACTGATGGTGTGAAGGCAAGACTGATGAAAGTCAGCTTCATCGGATATCTGATGAAAAAATCCATCAGACCGTTTTCATCGGATGAACCGATCGTGTGTACAGGGCATCAGTGCTCTCCTTTCACATATAACCACACTTGGGTTCTCGTCAACATCTTTTTTTAATTTAAAGCTGCGGGATCAAACCACGTCCGCTTAGTGTGATTCCTGATCATGTGATCTGATTAACCAATCACGATGATCATTTTATAACCTTTTGTAAAAGTTTTCTCTGGGGTTTCATCACACTGTACTCTGTAAAGCCCTGTACACACGATCGGTCTCTCAGATGAAAACAGACCGATGGACTGTTTTCATCAGACAAACCGATCATGTGTGGGCCCCATCGGTTTGTTTTCCATCTGTGAAAAAAATCACAGCGGTTGACGCGGCGCACCGGGGGGAGGGGCCGAGTGATACAGTCGGCGGCTATGTCCGCCGCTGTATCACGGGAGCGCACTCGCAAAAGCTTTCCACCATGCGAGCTCGCTCACTCGCATGAAGGTGGAAAGCTTTTGCGAGGAGGAGCCGAGACAGCCGCCGAGGGACCCCAGAAGACAGGTTAAGGGGACACTCTCTGCAAAACGAGCTGCACAGTGGAGGTAAGTATAACATGTTTGTTATTTAAAAAAAAAAAAAGTTTGCCTTTTAGTGACCCTTTATTGTATGCTGGTTTAGGAAAGGAAAGGGTCTATTTGTACATAAATGTAAAACAAGACTCATTATGGGTTATCTTGCAGTGCATTCCTGTAAATAAAATAATAGATAACGGGACTATGGCCGAAAGATTGAAAGGTATGTAAAAATTGAGAAAAATAAGCATTGACACCACAGAGAACAGCTTTGAGACCTGTTAATGTATGCATTATATAATCTCCCTATTCACCGCCATGGGGAAATCTGAGCCCGTGTGTGCAGGGAGCGTGGAAGCATAACCAATTTTGCAAATGGTATAGTGCAGCCCTGTAATGATAAAAAGAAAGTACATTTGTAATGTAGCCTTTTCTCATAACCTTTTAATTTGCTGTGTGCTGCCAGTATTCATTGTGTTTTTCACGTTGCATCTTACCGAGCTGTATTATGCTCATAGGCCTTTCATCCTTTTCTACTTTTGCTCATTTGTGAAGTCACTTGAAGTGGCCATCCATACAATACCTAATGGAAAATTCTGCTCAAGGTCAGCCAGAGCTTAAAGTGGAACTGGCTAAACTAATAGTCTTAGGCCTCGTACACACGATAGGTTAACCAGAGGACAACGGTCTGAAGGACCGTTTTCATCGGTCAAAACCGATTGTGTGTGGGCCCCATAGGTTATTTAACCATTGGTTAAAAAAAATCCAACTTGCTTTAAAATTAACCTATGGATTCCTAACCGATAGGAGGCACAACCATCGGTTAAAAATCCACGCATGCTCAGAATCAAGTCAACGCATGCTTGGAAGCATTGAACTTCGTTTTTTTCAGCACGTCGTTGTGTTTTACGTCACCGCGTTCTGACACGATCGGTTATTTAACCTATGGTGTGTAGGCGTGACGGACCATCAGTCAGCTTCATCGGTTAACCTATGACAACGGTCCTTCAGACCGTTGTCCTCTGGTTAACCTATCGTGTGTACAAGGCTTCACAGATATGTAGGGTTCAAGTGCCTGTACATCAATACATGTGAGACCCCTTTCAGTGCCTCATATTATGTTTAAAAAATATCATTATTATACAGGATTTATAAAGTGCCACTAGCTTGTACAGCACTTTACAAAATGAAGGAAGACAGTACAGTTACAACACAATTCAATACAAGAGGACACAGACTGCGCTGTTCCTTAAAGCTTACAATGTAAAAGGGAGGGTCAAGTGATACAAAAGGTAATAACTGTGGGGGAGCTGAGGAAGGAAAAAAAAAAGTTGTTAGGCTTCTCTAAAGAAATATGTTTTTGGGGACTGCCTAAAGGTGGATAGAGTTAGAGATAGTTGGGCAGATTGGGTGGGTAGTACCAGAGGATGGGAGAAGCAAAGCAGAAGTCCTAGAGGTTAGCATGGGAGGAGGTGATGAGAGAACTAGGAAAAAGAAAGTGTTGGGAGGAGTGGAAAGAACATGGTGGTTGGAATTTTGAGATGTTAGGTAAGTGATGTAGCTGGGGGCAGAATTGTGGATGGCTTTGTACTTTGTTGTTAGTATTTTTAAATTGATTTAATTTTTTTGTATTTTGAGTTTTATTTTGACATTAAACCCAATCCCGGCCCTCCCAAGGCTTTGTCCTACCCAATCATTCAACGGCCCTGTGATAAAATGTGAGAGGTCAGATCGGCTATTCAGAATTTACAGCATTATTTCAAACCAGTCCCGCAGCCTCCCAGCTCTATTCTTTCCTTTTCCAATAATTAGTATCATAGTAGGTGGGAAATGTTATGTGCACTCAGAGATCAAAGGCCCAAATTGCAAACTTGGATGTACCCGAACGCCATTTTTTCTTTCATTTGCATGAGGATTATTATCAGTCATCACCTTGGCTCCAATTATTTAAATTTATCTAACATTTTGCACAAGCCTTTGTGTTCGGGAAATTTCTCCTCTTCCTTTTGTTTCAGGTCCCATTAAAATATGCTTTCTTTTAATGCAAGGGCAAGATCAAAAAATAACCCACATTCCGTCTCCACAGCCTTTGAATGTAGAAGTTGATAAGTGCTGTCACATTTCCAGATAGCTCATTGCCTTCATAGGTGATGTTGCTTTGCAGAAGCTATCAGGACATGTAAAAAACATCTCATTAGGTAAGAGTGGTAGGACCAGCTCTGAAGGGAATTATCTCTTTTGAATAGTTTTGGTTTTGCTGATTACAGTACTGGGACTTGGATTTAATAATTCCGTTTTGAAATTACAAGTCCCCTTGGTTTTATATCTTTATTGTTTTGGCGATAGAGTTAGAAATGTTCAGTTATGAAGTTTGAGCAACAGTATCGCTATACCCTTCAGAGAAGCTCCATAGCTACTATGGGAAAGCATGCAACAATTCTAGGGATAACCAAACAGAATATGAAATTAAACCTACTTTTTACTGTGTGCGGCTTTTTAAAGGGATGTTGTTAATCTCCCATAATGGCATCAAATAGCAAGGTTCTTTTGTTTAGTGAGGGCACAGGAATCACTACACGGGATTGTAAAGAAAAACTAAAAGATGTATAAGAAGTTAGATAATCTACTTACAATTCCCCCAGCTTCTGCCCATGGTGGCTAGGCCTGGGTGACATCATTATTCTTCCGACAAGATCCTGGGCAATGCCTAGTAGCTACTGCTCCAGGCTTTTGTCAGAAGGATGGTGATGTTACCCCCTGTAGTACGGAAGCCAGGGGGGAAGTAAGTATATACATTTTTTTTCACCCCACAGGAGTTTTGTTTTACAATGTTCTGCGGTGGATTAAGAAGGGGCCCTCAATGAATAAGGAGATCTAGCATGGGGTGCCTTGTATGATCTGGTTGCTCCTGTGATTAGTGCATTTGGCCAGTCAAGAGAGCACATCAGTGTGCATGATGTGGTGTGGCACAGTAATGTAGAGACCCTGGAGGTTGGTCTGATAAGTAAATGGTGGATGGGAGGATGTCATGTAGTTGGGTTCCAGGTTCCCCCCAACCCAGGGGATTGTCAGTGTTGTCAATACTCCCCTTGATGGTCATTGAGTGCTAATTTGAGTTGAGATAAAAAGGGGGGGGGTCACTGGTCCTCGGAATGGAGTAGACAGACCGAGAGAATTGACTCCAAGTGTTGATCACAATGTGAAGCCATTACTGAGTTTGGAAATGGAAAATTGCTGTTTTTCATTCTGCCCAGAATAACTTTCCATTTATTAATGAACACCTGGTTTGCAGATTATGCAAATACTTCTGTACAGTAAAGGGAGGGGCTGACATTGGTGACTGATGCCTTGTACACACGATCGGTTTTCCCGGTGGTAAAAAGTCCGCTGGGAAAACCGAGAACCTGCTCGGTAGCTTCTTTCCCCTACACACGGCCGGGTTTCCCGACAGGAAAACAGCCATTAGAGCATTGGTCGGGAAACCCGGCCCTGTGTATGCTCCACCGCAGGTTTTCCCCATAGGGAAACTGCCAGCTTAAAAACATGTTCTCTTTTTTCCCGCCTGGATTCCTGGTGGTTTTCCTGTTGGAAAAACTGTGATGTAGAATATACACGGCCGGGATTCCCGGCCAAAAGCTCTCATGGCAGTTTTCCTACCAGTTTCCGCAGACCAGTTTCAGCGGACTTGTTCGGTCGTCTGTACGTCCGACCGGACAATTTTCCGGCGGATCAGACAGGTTTCCAGCGGACAAATGTTTCTTAGCATGCTAAGAAACATGTCCGCTGAAAGCCTGTCCGTCGGACATGTTCGGTCGTCTGTACGACTTACCGGACATGTCCACTCGGCCGAAAGCCCTCGCATGTGTCGAAGTGATTCGACGCATGTGTGGAAGCATTGACCTTCCAGGGTCGCGCACGTCGCCGCGTCATCGCGTATCCTGTCCGCTGGGATTTTGGTTTGATGGTGTGTACAACCATCAGACCAAAATCCGGCAGCGGACATGTCCGATGAAAACGGTCCGGCGGACCGTTTTTAATCGGACAGTCCGTCCGTGTGTACGATGCCTAAGAGTTCAAAGGATGTTGGGACCACAGGGGTCTGGAGGCCCACATACAATAATAATAAGAGATAGGTGGTGACCTACAGGTGGAACAGCAAGGAGACTGTGGCCTGCTGGAGAGTCCTGTCCCAGAGACAGAGAAACCACATAGTCAGGTACCCTGAAGGTAAAGTGCAGCCACAAGTTTGAGAGATGCATTTGGGAGCTGCAATGAGACTCACTTGTGGAGAAGCATTTGGAAATAAAATGCAGATTTATTTGTGATGTATGGCCACTTAAATGCTTCCAATTGCTGACCTTCCTTTTGCTAAAATAAGACACATTCAGGTAGGTAGGCTACTTTCATTTAAAATTATATTTAAACACATTTTTAAATGATACACAACTGCATTACACACAGTATATGTTTTTATATCTCCCTGAAGTTCAGCTTTAATACAGAAGACTGGCTTTGAGTGCTTTCCCATATGTCCATCTTTCAACCACGGTATACTGAACAGAGCACCTATGTATGGCTCCAGACCACACACACCAACTGTTCTGTTGAATTAATCCAAAATATATTGCTACACAGGGAGAGCACTGTTTGGAAAGTCTTCATTGTTTTTCACATGGATGCATAAATCAGCAAACCTTTACTGAAAAACTTCATACCGTTATAGACATTCTGCTGCACAGCGACAGAAGATTCCCAGCATGCACTCCAGACCCTAATTAGATCAGCTCATTTAATGCTGCAAGTATTGATGGCACATGGGAGGATCATGCCGAATATTTATAATTCCTTTTAACTATGATTGTAATTAATAATAATTTATATAGTGGCATACCATCACCTCTCATGGCGCTCTGTGTGAGGTAAGGAGTACAAACATGAGTGAGTAATAAACTAGTACATATAAAAAAGAATTAGAGCCCCCACAATCTGGGGAGGAATACAGGGTTGAAAAAAGAGATGAGGGAATAAAAATTATTGTAATTAATAAGTTATATAGTATATTATCATGCCAACAACCCCCTTGGGGCCCTGTACAGAGTACAAACCTGGGTGAGTAACATGCCAGTACATATGAAAAAAGCACTATATAATAAGAATCTAGGGAAGAGTAATGGGTAGAAAGAAGAGGTAAGGGAATACAAATTATTGTAACTAATAATAAATTACTGTATATAATACCATGTCATGCCATTCCAACATTTTTAATACAAAGGAACCCTTCAATTGATTGTCATGTCTTAGGGAAATCCTACTAAATTATTTCATCTATAGTTTACAGCACAGTTGCATGGTTAGTAAGTTGAAATATAAAAAAAAAATAAAAAAAATTGTGTATCTTGCATATTTGAACAAAAATAATTTAATGACAAACACAAAAAGGGAACGAATAATTATAATGTCCAGAAAAGAAACACCAACGTAGAAAATGTCAGTGCCCCTTACATTGGTGGTCAGTAAAAAAGTACCTTCTTATATTGGCAGTCAGGGTAGTGGTGCCATACATTGGTGGCCAATGTGAGAAAACCCTTATATTAATGATTTGGGGAAAGACAGCCATTGTTGAACAGTAGGGAAAATGACCCCACCCCCCTCCCCCCTTTACACGGTTAAAAAATATCATTGATGCACATAGTTAGTCAGGATATCATTGAGTTGAAAACTCTTAAGCCGCATGAACCGATTTTCCGTTGGAAAAAATTTTAATGTTTTTTCCGATGGAATTCCGCTCAAGCTGTCTTGCATACACACGGTCACACCAAATTTCGACCGTCAAGAACGCGGTGATGTACAACACTACGACGAGCCGAGAAAAATAAAGTTTAATGCTTCCGAGCATGTGTTAAATTGTTTGCGAGCATGTGTGTGTTTTTTTCCCCATCGGTTATCCATACAGACAAACGGATTTTCCAATTGTAATTTTTTCCGACAGAAAAATTGAGAACCTGCTCTCTATTTAAGTCCATCGGAAATTCCGACGGAAAAAGTCCAATGGGGCATACACACGGTTGGAATATTCAATAAAAAAAAGCTCCCTTCTGACTTTTTCCATCGGAAATTCCAACGGAAAAAGTCCAATGGGGCATACACACAGTCTGAATATCCGATGAAAAGCTCCCATCTGACTTTTTCTATCGGAAATTCTGACTGTCTGTACATGGCATTACTCGCTCAAGGAACTCCTAGCAACCTCTGGAGGAGGCCCGGAGTTTAAAAGAACACTGCTTGGGAAACCCTGAACTAGTGCATATGATAAAAAGCACTATAAAATAAAATTGAAAGCCCCTACAATATAGAGAGGAATAATGAGTAGAAAAAAGAAGTAAGGAAATAAGTAAAGTTTTATAAAGTACTAATGTGTGCCTTGTCGGTTAGCAAAGGAAGAAGTGCCATGTCATTGATTAAAAAGAATATTATTAAATCTAACTCTGGGCTCACTCCTCTACACAAATCAAACCCAACGCCTCCCCAACCCCATACTGTAGGTCCTCTTCCTCTTTGGATTCTCTTTGGATCCTTTGAATTAACAGCAGGCTGGCCTCAATGATGCAGGGAGTGGCACTAACATCATTGCTTCCTCAGTCATTGTATGTGAATGTGTTGCAGTGGGGGGTGACGCCCACTTCATGAAGTTTTGCACTCCCAGGATGTCCTCATCTTCTGGGTTGAATGAACCTGTCATTCAATTTGGAAGACTGAGGACATCTAGTGGCTGAATTGTATAAATGCTCGAGACATCACCAGAGAGGAGCTGACTATTGCAGCCAGCGCTACTTATTTTTTGCTTTAAACTCCTGGTGGAGGACTGGGGAATTAGGCTTTAAAGAGACCCTGTCACCAAATCAAGTATTTTAAATGCTTGTTTACTTGCATGAGCCTCTGTGCTTACTAGTAGATTCCAATACCTCAAGGAAGTAAATTCCGTAGCATAGCCCCTCGCCCTGCCTTTTTCTTACCTTTTATGTAGCTGTCAGGGGATAAGTAAAGGAGAATACTATAGAGCCGTGATGGCGAACCTTGGCACCCCAGATGTTTTGGAACTACATTTCCCATTATGCTCAACTACACTGCATGTCCATGAGCATCAGGGCTCAAGTCCTGCGGGAACGCGTGGGAACGGAGTTCCTGCACTTTTTTCACAGCAGGAACGCAGTTCCCTTTGCTGGACTAGAGCAGCCGAGCCGCCCGAGCCAATCCTTCATTAAGTGGTGATGCCCAGCTCGAGTCACTGTCAGGGGCAGGCGAACCTTAGTAATCCTTTGTTACTGGCCGCTTCCTGTATATGGATTCATCGGGTAGTGTGCGGGTATTCCGTCACTTCGTCGATGCCGCAATGTCTCCTGGGAGCTTTTGTCATTGTTCCCAGGAGACATTGCGGAGGTCTGCCGTGAGTTATCGCGGAATTTAGAAAGAACGTGCTTCTTTCTAAATCCTGCGATAACTCAACTCACGGCAGACCTCCGCGGTTTAGTAATTATGCATATGAGCGTATAATTTTTTTTTCTTGGTGTGGGGGTGGATCTTGGGTGGGAGTTCCCACACTTTTTTCCCCAGGACTTGACCCCTGATGAGCATCATGGGAAATGTCCTTCCAAAACATCTGGGGTGCCAAGGTTTGCCATCACTGATATAGAGTCACTTGTGTGACAGCTCTGAGTCTGCTGGGGCTTCTGACAATCATATCCAAGATGGCGGCACCCAGCAGTAGTCTCAGGGCTTGTTAATGTCTACACAAGGGAGCTTTTTACAGGTGAAGAACATGCTTAAAATATGTTAAATGTGCATATAATCTTATGGAAGGATTGTTGTTGAAATGAATGATCTGGTGACAAGGTCTTTGTAAAGAAGTGCATTTTTTAAAGTGACCCTGTCACCACAGGGTCACGTTTACTCAAAAGAGAATCTGTAAAAGAAGAATATATTTACCTTCTTTGCAGCCCATGTATTAAAAAACTACTGCATCTTTGATACCCAGCTGGGTTAAATGGGTTGAATACTTGCCCCTGAAGCACACAGTGGTTCCTATGTCCTGTAGTGACAAAAGAATGGATACATTTTATGTCTCCACCCAAAACCAACCTTGCTTGATGCATGCTTCCATTGCTGGCTATTTACAAGGATAGGGTAAGTCCATGGTCTATGATATGGATTTAACTGAGGAGCAGAGAAGTGGTGACTTCATAACACATGTGCCAACGGAAAGATAAATATGTCCATTGCTCATTTACAGATGGTATATTATGTAAAAATCCCCCTGCGGTGACAGGGTCATTTTTAGTATGTGAAGATTAATACTGTAAGTGTTGAAGAATGCTGAATGTCATGTGGCAGAGATCTAATGAAATGGAGAGACATACATGACAAGCCCTCAAGGTGAGACGGTAAGGAGGTAACTGTTATGAAGGAGATGAGGTTGTGTATGAATAGCACATCTGATATATCTCACGCGGTCCAGTAATACGAGTTTGAAATTTAAACTGTAAAGTTACAAATAGTTGTTTTGTTCACTGTTGGCTGGCTTAATACATTAATTAACACTAGTCAGGCCTGTCATGAGAACTCCAAATTCCTGACCTATGGGATTTGTGATTGTAGCACTTTCCGTGAGATCTTATCTTCCAATATTACAAGTTGAGGCTTGTAGCTCTTATGAATAAGTGACAGCTTGTTGATACTTTGCTAACAAGTACAACATCATATCATTGGCATGTTTCCATCTGCACTGCAATGGGGTGCCAAATTTTAAAACTCTTAGAACTATATTTAGTTTAACAGAACCTACTTTTCTGTAAGAAAACCTATCCAATTGTTAACATTTCAGTGAACAAACATTTAACATTATTTTAACGTTAAAGTATAACGAGAGGGTGGAGATGGATTAGAACACCTGTCAAGTTTTTATTGCTGTCTGTGTCTTCGCTAGGGAGATTAACCCTCTTTAATTGTCCTGTTTACTATTATCATTGAAAGCGAAAGTGAAATAAAATCTCAAATTTTGGGTTGTCCCCAGAAAAGGAATAGAGGGGAAATGCCCCACAGTAAACCATTGCACCTAGGGAAGGTTCCCCTCTCGCCCACCCCTTATCCCGGCCCTGCCTACAGGTGCATCCCTCGGCATCACTTCACAGCATTGCATTGCAATCCCGCAAGAGTGTTACCTGCCGTGTTACAGGGGGCGTGAACAGTGGTGGCCCGTCCATTGGAGGCACGGCCCCCCTAATCCATGCGCCCAGCCCCTAATCTATATCCAGGGCACCGGACGCATGAATTTTAATGTTTTTTGTTTTTTTTAATCACATGATTAGAGTCTGAGGCTTCAAAAAAGGTTGGGCTCAGGGCACAGAGCACTATTTCCTGAGTCCACCCAGTTGTGTGACAATAGCGAATTAATATTGGAAGTCTTGGGACTCCAGGCCAATTGGGTCTCAGGAGGACCCACTTCCTATTCAGTCGGGAGGAGAAGCAATAACCTCCTAAGGCAAGGCCACTGATCACCGCTGTATGTCTCCCGCAGTGGGGGGGGGGACTGATCACCGCCATCCATCTCCCGGAGGGGGGGGCAGGTTTGTTTGCCTCCCCCTTCCCCAAAATATTAAGCATCAGCCGCCACTGGGCGTGAGCATTGCCATTTTGCATCAACACATGTGTAATTCAATCGTTTTTTTAAAGCGATGTCTCCATGGTAACCAATAACAAAATTGAGGTTTGGTTAATAGTTACGGCGCATATGTAGGATTATGGCTATGAGAACGGAGAAAGGGCAGAAATAAACATTAGGAAGAATCGAAAGACAGACACAAATGTGGAAGCCTGTCTACAAGGTATAGGAGTGTGTCTGTGGGAATGTTTGACCTCACTCTAATAGAACACCTTTGGGATAAATTAGAGCAGAGATTGCGAGCCAGGCCTTTTCATCCAACATTAGTGCCTCACCTCACAAATGTGCTTCTGGATGAATGGTCAAACATTTCCATAGACACTCTTCTAAACCTTGTGGACAGCCTTCCCGGAAGAGTTTACGCTGTTATAGCTGCAAAGGGTGGGCCAACTTAATATTGAACCCTACGGATTAAGTTGGAGGCCAAAAAAGTCCATGTGCGTGTAAAGGCAGGCTCCCCAATACTTTTGACAATATAATGTATATTGTACATTCATATTAGTTCCTGCCCTCAAGGAGCTTACAGTCTAATGTCCCTAACTCACATTCATACATACACATACTAGAGCCAGTTTAGACATGATCCAATTTACCTACCAGAATTTCTTTAAAGTGTGGGAGGAAACCAGAGCACCCGGAGAAAACCCATGCAGGCACAGGGAGAACCTGCAGACTGGTTGTGCCATGGTTAGGATATGTGTGTTGTTGGAGGAAACCATAGACCCTGGAAGAAAACCAATGCAAACACAGGAAGAAGGTATAATCCTCGTGTCCACCTGATGAGATTATACTGTATATTGTATAATCCTGACCAACAGTGGTGATCTAAAGGTATTTGCTATGGTCTGCTCTGGCCCATAGTACACCTACATGTTATTTGATGCAGTCAGAATCAAAGGAAGCAGAGGATGGACATCTAATATCTACGAGCCTCTTAAAACCATAGAAGTGTGCAGTTGATAGCTCTCCAGCTCTTAGGTAAAATTGATGACATTGTCTCCTCTGCCACAAGGCATTCGGCACCTTGTCTTGTATTTCAGAGACAGTGTCATTATCAATCCACCACCTGTTCATCAGATTTACATGCTGATATAAAATTTAAGGCCAATGCGCAAGTCAACGCCACCGCAAGTACAGATGATAAAATCATTCTCTGCCAGGAGCAGATGACTAAAATTCTGATCTTTCATGATTAATAGGTAATTATAAATCTCATCAAAATTCTCATTAGACGAGGGCTGTGATGAAGGGCACGAGGCAGGTGCAGTCTTATGACTTGCAGATTTAAGTAAGCTTATGGTTATGACAAGTATACAAAGCTTAGAGCACAAATCAGGTAAGAACCATTTGTATCTAAAATTGCTCGGTCCATTTTTATTTTGAATGTTACACCCCTCTCCATAAAAATAAGCTCAGCCTTAGGGTGTCTTTTCCCGCACATGCAAGGATTTAAAGTTCTTAGGTGTGATGGCGTCTTCTCTTCAGCATGGTCTAGCTGGACAGTGGGAAAAAATGTTTCTCCAATGCAAGAGGAGCTTCTCCTTTTCTGCTTAAAGTGAAAGTTTACCTTTTTGGAAAAAATTAAAAAGTGCACTAACATCCTAAACCAGGGGTCTCAAACTGGTGGCGCCCTCCAGCTGTTGCGGAACTACAATTCCCATCATGCCTCTGCCCGTGGGAGTTATGTTTGTCAGCCTTGCAATGCCTCATGGGACTTCTAGTTCTGCAAGCAGCGGGCCACCACCAGTTTGAGACCCCTGCCCCAAACTCACTCCACCCCCCAGGTTCCTGCTGTACTTACCTCCATGGGTGATGAGCTGTCAATGCCTGTGCAGCCGGTGTACTGTACCAGACTGTGGGGCAGATCCTCAAAGAAATTACGCCGGCGTATACGCCGCGTAATACGCTGCGTAATTTCAAATTTTGCGCGTCGTATCTTTGTTTTGGTATCCACCAAACAAGATACGACGGCATCTGTGTTAGATCCGACAGGCGTACGCCTTAGTACGCCGTCAGATCTAAGATGCAATTTTCCGGCGGACGCTGGGAGGCGTTCATGTCGTAATCCGCGTTGAGTATGCAAATTAGCTTTTTCCAACGATCCACGAACGTACGAGCGGCAGTCGCATTCTTTTACGTCGTTTCCGTTCGGCTTTTTCCGGCGTATAGTTAAAGCTGCTATCTGGTGGCGTACTCAATGTTAAGTATGGCAGTCGTTCCCGTATATAATTTTGAAAATGTTACTTTGTTTGTGTAAGTCGTCCGTGAATAGGGCTGGACGCCATTTACGTTCACGACGAAAACAATAACGTCCTTGCGACGTCATTTGGAGCAATGCACCATGGGAGTTTTAACGGACGGGGCATGCGCAGTTCGGCGCGGGGACACGCTTCATTTAAATGAAACATGCCCCCTACTCGCCGCATTTGAATTCCGCGCCCTTACGCCACGAGAAATACACTACGCCGCCGTAACTTACGGCGCAAATTCTTTCTGGATTCAAACCAAAGCCAGGTAAGTTACGGCGGCGTAGCGTATCTCAGATACACTGCGCCGGTGCAGATCTTTGAGGATCTTCCCCTGTGTATTTAAAGCAGAGTTCCACCCAAAAGTGTAACTTCCACTTTAAGCACTCCTCGCCCCCTTACATGCCACATTTGGCATGTAATTTTTTTGGGGGGGGGGGGAGTGGGTGAGTGAGTGCCCGGCCGTGAAGCCAAAAGCTGTCTCGGCCTGGTGCCCACACTATGAATAGAGGCGCCGTCTGGAGGGAGAGGAGGGGAGAGAAGCAGAGCTCCGGGCGGCCACGTCGCTGGACCATAGAGCAGGTAAGTATCTGTTTATTAAAAGTCAAGCTACACTTTTTATAGCTGCTGACTTTTAATAAACAGTAAGAGGCTTGAACTCTGCTTTAATATCCCCACTTTCCTCCTCCTTTTTCTGTAGGGCTTCCAGTACAGATCAGAGTGATTCTGATTGGCCAGCACCAGAATCACTCTTATCCTTGCTAAAAGCCCTGAAGAAAGAAGAGGGAGAAGAGCAGGGATTTCAGATTCCTGGACCACTTCATTGGCTGCATGGGCACTGACAGCTTATCATCCAAGGAGGTAAGCACAACGGGGACGGGGTGGAGGGACAGGTGCAGGGTGTTAGTTCACCTTTTAATTTTTCTAAAAAGATGGACTAACCCTTTAAGGTCCATATAGGGGCTATCTAGGAGAAATGTGTCCATCTCAATGTTTTAGATCTCTCTTGAGGAACAGATGAAGCATCCAGCCCCACTGCAGGCAGCCAGTCAAAGTTTCTGGTGCGGCTGGACTACCTGAAGGCTGTACTGAGTGGTAGGACCCTGTGCTGGGTGGTAGGACCCTGTACTGAGTGGTGGAGGACCCTGTACTGGGTGGTAGGACCCTGTACTGAGTGGTAGAAGACCCTGTACTGGGTGGTAGGACCCTGTACTGAGTGGTAGGGCCCTGTGCCGGGTGGTAGGGCCCTGTACCGAGTGGTAGGACCCTGTACCGAGTGGTAGGACCCTGTACTGAGTGGTAGGACCCTGTACTGAGTGGTAGAGGACCCTGTACGTACTGAGTGGTAGAGGACCCTGTACGTACTGAGTGGTAGAGGACCCTGTACGTACTGAGTGGTAGAGGACCCTGTACGTACTGAGTGGTAGAGGACCCTGTACGTACTGAGTGGTAGAGGACCCTGTACGTACTGAGTGGTAGAGGACCCTGTACGTACTGAGTGGTAGAGGGCCCTGTACGTACTGAGTGGTAGAGGGCCCTGTACGTACTGAGTGGTAGAGGGCCCTGTACGTACTGAGTGGTAGAGGGCCCTGTACGTACTGAGTGGTAGAGGGCCCTGTACGTACTGAGTGGTAGAGGGCCCTGTACGTACTGAGTGGTAGAGGACCCTGTACGTACTGAGTGGTAGAGGACCCTGTACGTACTGAGTGGTAGAGGACCCTGTACGTACTGAGTGGTAGAGGACCCTGTACGTACTGAGTGGTAGAGGACCCTGTACGTACTGAGTGGTAGAGGACCCTGTACGTACTGAGTGGTAGAGGACCCTGTACGTACTGAGTGGTAGAGGACCCTGTACGTACTGAGTGGTAGAGGACCCTTTACTGGGTGGTAGGACCCTGTACTCCCAGGGATGAAGGTTCAGGTTCCTAAAGGGCTAATAGTTGTGATCTCTAGTAGCTTTATGTAACATGTTTCCAGTCTATGGCTGTCTCCAACCAAACCTGGAAGATATCTAGAGTCTCTGATCATCCCATCCTCCTAGAACTTTTGCAGTCTGACTGTCCTCTCTAGCATTACATATACTGCTCTTTAGTGGTGTCGCGGGCCAAACCTCTGGTTTCCAATCTGAGATGCTGCAGAATTGCAGCTGTTGGCCAGGGCATAGGTTGCAATGTGGGCACCTGTTGAGATTTTGTGCCAGGCCCTGTAGCTTCGTTATGCTTCCACCTCTCTGCACAGATTTATAAGACTTTGAAGCTGATTTTTGCAGTTAATTGCAGTTCCCAGGTTGTCAGTAGCTCTTTGTAAATGTTAGATTTACTGTACAAATCTCTTAATTGTTCCGTGTGTAGCAGCTTTATAATGTGACTTAAATAACACATGTTTTTCCTCTGTGACTTGATTTACTGCAGCTCTCCCATGTTCTCACTTATTGGAAAATCTTTAAAATTGACCTTGTTGCAGCATCGTTATTAGGATCTCTTATGTGGTGTCGTGTATTAAACATGTACGCCCAGACCTTCTGTAATGTATGGCTGATGATTATTTGACGGCTTTCTTACTGCTGGTTGTAATAATAGTAAGATATTGGAAATTAGAGGGGGTGAAAACCTCAGATTCACAGCAATGATGTTGGGCCTGTTGGCATTTGAAGGTTTTAACAAAAGTATTACAACAGGCGTCGCTAACCCCTTCCTTTCTGGAATGTGTGGATTAAAATGCCTAAGCATGATGCCCTATGCTGCTGAGAAACGGTATTTATTTTAGCTTGTAGGATTTTTTTTTCTTTTTTTCTGGAGAGGGCGGTGGGGGCGTTATGTATTTGTAATGGCCTGGCATTTTAGGATAAGATATGAGGATAAGAAAGGAAATATAATGATTTATAGATATGTGCAACAAAAGACCCTCAGACCCTCCCTCAGCAACAGTAGATCCGACACATAACAATAGACGTCCCCCCCCATTAACAATCCCCCCTCCCCGCAACTAAATACAACCCCAGCAGCAATAGACCCCCTAGCAGCAATAACAGATATCCAAGCAGCCAGCATCAATAGACCCTTCAGCAGCCGGCCAGCCACACTAGACCTCGCCCTCGACAGTTGATCCTTCCCACTAACAATTGAACCCCCACCAACAACAATAGATCCCCCTCCCAAAAAATAGATCCCCAAAATGAATATGAAAAAAAATAGATCCCCCAGTGTCATTAGATTCCCCTAGCAACATTAATAGACCCCCCAGCACACCTTTCTATTACATACATTAAAGGGGTTGCTTGCCTTTATCCGACCCTTGCTATACTATTCCTTCTACTAATACGAGACACAATTCTGCCAACTGATATCAACCATGGGGCACCATATCTCCCTCTGACATCAACAATGGGGCACCATTTCTCCCACTGACATGAACAACGGGGCACCATATCTCCCACTGATGTCAACAATGGGGCATCATTTCTCCCACTGACATGAACAACGGGGCACCATATCTCCCACTGATGTCAACAATGGGGCACCATTTCTCCCACTGACATGAACAATGGGGCACCATATCTCCCACTGATGTCAACAATGGGGCACCATTTCTCCCACTAACATGAACAACGGGGCACCATATCTCCCACTGATGTCAACAATGGGGCACCATAAAGATTAAATTAATGAGTGATCTTGCGCAGTAATGTATTATCACTTATCAAAAAAATATATATGGCTTATGCAGATAAATCAAATCAAATCCCAAGGATTATAATAAATATAAACTGAATATTTATTCAAGTCCATATGTTGATCCGAAATAAAGCTTTCCTAAATATGCATTCATTACATCCGGTTATGCCTCGTACATACGGCCGGACTTTCTGAGAAAAAAAAGCTTGTCAGACTTTTTTTCTCGGAAAGTCCAGCCGTGTGTACGAGGCATAAGACACATGCTCACAGAACTCTCACCTCCAATAAATGAATAAACCGCATCAAATGGTAAAGCAGCCTTAAGCCTTCATTGGATTCCGTCCCATGATCTTTTACTGGGGTGTCTCCGTCTTACTATGACCATCCCGGTCACTGCACATCAAGCTTCAGAATATATGGTAATCCCAAATGAAATGCGAATGAAAGAAAAAAAATGTCTCCCATAGTGTAAGAAGTTAAAATAGTAAAGGTATTTATTTAAATAGAAGTAAATGGACTCTTACATCAGCAACAATAGTAAAAACGTATAAGGTTAAAAACACAGCGTTTTTGCGCCTTCTCACTTCACTTCTGGTATACGTCCATGTCGGTCTCCGGCCACACCCTATGCGTTACGTCACCACACGTGACTTCATCAGGGAAACCGTATTGGCTTATATATGGTATAAACCGGGAATGTGCCTGTTCAGCCTTTTTCTTGTAGTTTGTTCAAAATCACGGTACTGTGGCCATTTTGTTGGTTATCTATGTATAGAACATATCTAGTGTCCATTTTCCTATAATTCATGGCTGAGTACAGACCCTTTAATGGTCAGCTATTTGCTTGTAGACTGCTTAAAAGACCAATATGGCAGCCATTTGGTGGATTAACTATAATATACAATGTCTAACGGCATTTACTTATGGTGCATTGCGGTGCATGGGGCACCATATCTGCCACTAATGTCAACAATGGGGCACCATTTATCCCACTGACATAAACAATGGGGTACAATTTCTCCCACTGGCGTCAACAATTGGGCACCTTTTCTTCCACGGACATTACCAATGGGGCACCATATCTCCCACTGAAACCAAAAATGAGGCACCATTCCTCCCCCTAATACCAAATGTGGTGATGTTTAATCCCACTGATACCAGGCAAATTTCCAATCCTGCTGGCCAAAGTCCAGCCCCCCTAAAATCTAAAGGACAATAAACTGTCCCTTTGTTTAGAAATTGTGGAGACCCCTGGCCTATTTGAATGGCCTGGGTTGTACATAATTAGTTTTCACAGTGGGTGGAGTTGGAACCCCAGCAAAACAAAAGGCTTGGGGTAAGGCTGGCCATACATTATATAGTTTTCTTGTGAAATTTCCTTTGGCCCCTTTCACACTGAAGCGGAGGTGCGGTGGCGGTAAAGTGGCGCTATTTTTAGCGGCGCTTTACCGTCGGAATTGCGGCGGTATTCGGACGCTAGTGACACGGTTTTAAACCCTGCTAGTGGCCGAAAAAGGGTTAATACCGCCCGCTTCCGGCTGTATAGCCGCGGTTTTCCATTGCTTTCAATGGGAAGGAGTTGTGGAGGAGCGGTAAACACACCGCTCCAAAGATGAATCTAGCAGGACTTTTGGAGCGGTCCTGCTAGCGCACTGCCCGAGTGTGAAAGCCTTCGGGCTTTCACACTGGAGAAACAGCAGCCGCTGTTTCAGGTCGGTTTGCAGGCGCTATTTTCAGCGCAATAACGCCTGCAAACCGCCCCAGTGTGAAAGGGGTCTTTAGATTTACCTTCAGCTATGTAGTGCGACGGACTGCCTGATTGCATACAAATTGAAAGTGTTTAGGTTTGACCTCATATAATATGGTTTTGGTAAATCTAAAGGAAAACCGTACAGGAAAATAGTATAATGTATGGTCAGCCTTAGGCCTCGTACACACGACCGAGGAACTCGACGGGCGAAACACATTGTTTTCCTCGTCGAGTTCCTTGTTAGGCTGTCGAGGAACTCGACAAGGCAAGTTTCTCCATTTCCGTCGAGGAAATAGAGAACTTGCTCTCTTTTTGGCTCTCGACAGTTTCCTCGACGAAAATGTACACACGACCGCTTTCCTCGGCAAAAAAATATGTCCCAGCAAGTTTCTTGCTGGTTTTTGCCGAGAAACTCGGAAGTGTGTACGAGGCTTCAGACATTCACCAAGTTAGGCTGGCCATACATTATACAATTTTCTTGTACAAATTTCCTTTAGATTTACCAAAACCATACAATAAGAGGTCAAACCTAAACGCTTTCAATTTGTATGTACTCCGGCAGGCCCTCACATTACGTAGTTGAAGGTAAATCTAAAAATAAATTAATAAGAAAATTGTATAATGTATGGCCAGTTTTACTGAAGGATTTGGCACAGGGAGGTGCGGTGGATGGTAAGGAAATTCCTTTGGACGCTAGGCTGTGGACTCCTGATGTATTCAATGCAAAGTATTCTATTTTAATAAAGCGCACCTTTGAAAAAAAATTAGAGAAAAAACCCATATCCGCTGATAATGCTGTCAGGAAGGTGACCGGATTGCTATTTGTCCTACTTATGTTTTCTCTTATCATACGGGATTTGAACAGCAAGAGTCATATTTCAGCTTGTAAAGGGAATTATATCTGTGAAGGTTGATGGGTGAAAATGCTGGTTCACCAGACTTTTAATATGTGGTTGTGGTACTTTATCATCCAATTATAACAGGCTTATGTTTTCCCACAGGGAAAACTACTCATAATTTGCTGTTATAAGCAGCTGGTTTCTTTTTTTTATCTCCTGCGAGGAAAGCACATGTCCTTTACCAGCCCAGACTTCACAGAGCCTTCCACGTACGCTGTCCAACCAAGCCAGAGAGCTTGTGGTGCATCAAAGTCGTTCTGTGTCATTGAGGAAGCCAACAAGCTCTAATTATATCAGGAATAATCATATTACTGGGAGCATGCCAAAGAATGGCTGTCAATAAGCTGATAATAAGCAAGGAGGAGATGTCTATGAGGATGGTTCTCAACCAGAGGTATATGTGCTCCAGCGGGGTCTTCTGATGGGATCAGAGATTTCATAGGCTTCTTATGATAATCTCACTATAGCAGATTAGAGTTTCAGCAACTATTAAAAAATATAGCAGTGGTCAACCCCTTTTATGTCCAAAGACCATTGATGTCTAGATGCCCAAATCAAAATTTGCAGGGTTTGCATGCATCGGTTAACTTGACAATAAGTATGTGACCAATGCGTATACCTAAATAAACTTTATTTACTTTAAAGACAGTTAAACCTTTTATCTGTATGCTGTTTTAATGAAAATCCTGCTATGCTTTCTAATTAACTGTATTTTTTTCTAATACTGTAATTGTATATGACAATTACATTTTAAATAGATAATCACAACTACCTTCAAACTACAGTGCCATCTGCAGAGTAACATCTTGCCACTCACGTAAAGCATATGTGTGGCAAATAGTGTGGGATTTAATGCCTCCATGGGCAGCAGAATTTCTCTGCTTACAGCATGGACAGCGCAGTGGTTAAGTGGTTAGCCCTTCTGCTTGGGTTACTTGGGTCATCGGTTTGAATCCCAACCAGAGCACTACCTGCCTGGAGTTTGCATGTTCTCCCTGTGCCTGCATAGGTTTACTTTGGGTACTCTGATTTCAACCAATGCCCAGGAGACAGACAGGAAGGTGGTGCCCCCCCCCCCCGCAAGAGATGACCAGAAAGATGGTGATCCTCAAACCCCTCCCCACCACCACCCCCCACAGGAGATGGATGTGAAGGCGGCCGGGGATGGACAGAGGCCTCTTAACCTTAGGAAGCAGATGACAAGAATCCAGGGAAGGGCTGCTGCTCCTCGCTCCAGGTCTGTTGCCTCTCCTCCCAGCAGAACAGGAAGGGGGTCCTGAGACACAATTGCCTGTGAGTCCTATGACTCCCTGACCAATTGGGTCTCGGGTCCCGAGACCCAATTCGAGAATCAGGAAGACAATAGCAAATATTAATTCGCTATTGTAATACAACTGGGTGGGCCGAGTGCTCTGTGCCCCGAGCACGTGTTTCCAAGAAACAAAAATCTGTTGGAATCCATGCTTCCATGCCCTGCATGTAGATTAGGGGCCTGGCACATGGATTAGGGGGGCAGCGCCCCATATGGACGGGCCGCACTGCGTTTCACACCTTAAAGACATGCTGGTAGGTTAATTGGCTCTTATCCAAATTTTCCCTAGGCTGTATGAATGTGAGTTAGGAACCTTAGATTGTAAAAGTGCTGTGGAAATTGATGGTGCTATATAAGTACATAAAATAAAATGCTCACTGTACACTCCCAGCAAGCTGTCAGTCAGCTAATGATGAGTAGCTGGCGGGACTGGCTCCCGTTCATGTGACTACTACAACAGCCAATCATCGTGATCAGTTGATCCTTGCCGCCGCCCCAGTTAAATACCGTAAAACCTTGGTTTACAAGCATAATTTGTTCTAGAAACATGCTTGTAAGCCAAAGCACTTATATATCAAAGCATTTTTTTTTTTGCAGGGTATAAAAAGAGAAGAGAGTGTAGCAATATGTTGCTAAATGTTGTATTTTCATTAAATGTAACCATATTGCTACACTTAGAGGCTCCTCTCTTCTTTTTATATACTCAGTTGTGACGTGACGCTACTCTTATATCAAGACATCGCTTGTATATCAAGGCAAAATTTATTAAAACATTTTGCTTGTCTTGCAAAGCGCTCTCAAACCAAGGTTTTACTGTACTTATTTTGTCAACGAAGCCACCAGCCTGCATGTGACCGATATGTCACAATTGACATGATATTCACATGATGAAGCACTCTGATTGGCTGTATGGTATAGCTCCAAAAGGGGGATTGAAGGTAAATATTTTTAAAAAGTATAATGGCAGACTCTGTAATTCCCCCATAATAAAAATTGCAATGTTTCTACCTATTTGGTCATTGTGAAAACTCAATAAATATAAAAAAAAAAAAATGCAAATATGTCATCTGCGCATTAATAATATGTCCAAAGCTTAGGCAAAACACTCAAGGGTCAATGGCAGGAAGAATAAAGTAAAACAAACACCAGCTATAAATGCTCATTACAGGTTTGGCTGTGTTTTTATGTGAGAATGCCAAGATTTATGGCAGAATTCATAAAAAAATAATCCTGCAGAACATATGGTTACAAATAAACACAAATATAATTCATAAGCGCCCTTCTCCTGTCCAAGTTAAATCTATAGCATGTGTTATTTTGTCTGTTGTTTCCTGTAAAATAAAAAATAAAAAATAAAAACTAATCACAGTCTAAGAAAATAAAGAACGAGACAAAAGAACAGCATAAAACAAAACTGAAAGCTTCTAATGTTCTCTTTTCAGACAATTTCAGAATTGGGCTTAAGTTGTGCAGAATTTTGACATTGGAAAAAAAATCAAAAAAACAAAAACGCAGATGGTACCCATTATAGAAGCTATAATAGGAGAGGAATACAATAGCTTAGGGCAAAGCTGTGTCCCATTATCTAAGCAGTTCTTTTTTTTTTTTATGTCACTCTAATACTGCAAAAATAGCAAAGAGTTTCAATTTTTAAATATCTAAAATATTTCCTTTTTTTTTGTTTAATCCATGCAAATGATGATTTGCTTTTAGGTTTCTGTAGTGGGGCTTTTGAAAGTACTTATTTATTGTTTACTAAAAGTTTGTTTTATTCATATACAGTGTCAGATATTTCTTAGTGCATTAGCTAAAAAAAAAAGAAAAAACATAATCTATATATAGATTATGGGGCAGATCCACAGAGATCTGCACCCGCGCAGCGTGTCCTTGGTTCGAATCCAGAAAGAATTTGCGCCGTAAGTTACAGCGGCGTAGTGTATCTCTTGCGGTGTAACGGCACCTAATTCTAATAGGCGAGTAGGGGGGCGTGTTTCATTTAAATGAAGCGCGTCACCGCGCCGAACGAACTGTGCATGCGCCGTCCCTAAATTTCCTGCCGTGCATTGCGCTAAATGACGTCGCAAGGACGTCATTGGTTTTGACCTGGACGTGAATTATGTCCATCCCGATTCACGAACGACTTACGCAAAAAAAAAATTCAAATGAAACGTGGGAACGATGGCCATACTTAACATGGCAAGTCTAATTATACGCCGCAAAACAGAAGCTTTAACTATACGCCGGAAAAAGCCGACTAGAGACGACGTAAGAGAATGCGACGGCCGTGCGTACGTTCGTGGATCGCCGGAAATAGCTAATTTGCATACTCAACGCGGAAAACGACGAGAACTCCACCCAGCGGACGCCGAAGTATTGCATCTAAGATCCGAAGGCGTACGAAGCCATACGCCTATCGGATCTAACCCAGATGCCGTCGTATCTTGGTTTGAGGATTCAAACCAAAGATACAACGCGGGAAATTTGAAAGTACGCCAGCGTATCTACTGATCTACTCTCTTTGTGGATCTGCCCCTATATATCTATATATAGATATAATGATCTATATATATATATATATATATATATATATATATATATATATATATATATATATATATATATATATATATATATATATATATATATATATACTGTATGTATATATCACCAAAATAATGGGGTGTACACAGTCCAATTGGTGCCGGAAAAAGACAGGCTTCAATCCGTCACTTAGGGCTGTTTCACACTTGTGGTGGAGTGTGGTACCCACTGACATGCGATCCACATTGGGATCACCTTTCAGAGGGCATTTAACAGTCAGTTAGGAGTCTTTTTTTTTTTGTTGCAAAGGTTCAAGCGGTATTCAATCCAAAAGTAAAAAATTACTATATTGCAGCTAGGGTTGTCCCGATACCACTTTTTTAGGACCGAGTACAAGTACCGATACTTTTTTTCAAGTAGTCGCCGATACCGAATACCGATACTTTTTTTAAATGTGTCCCCAAATGCAGCCATGTCCCCCCCATATGCAGCCATGTCCCCCACATATGCAGCCATGTCCCTCTAGCCATGTCCCTCACATATGCAGCCATGTCCCTCTAGCCATGTCGCTCACATATGCAGCCATGTCGCTTTAGCCATGTCCCTCACATATGCAGCCATGTCCCTCTAGCCATGTCCCTCACATATGCAGCAATGTCCCTCTAGCCATGTCCCTCACATATGCAGCAATGTCCCTCTAGCCATGTCCCTCACATATGCAGCAATGTCCCTCTAGCCATGTCCCTCACATATGCAGCAATGTCCCTCTAGCCATGTCCCTCACATATGCAGCAATGTCCCTCTAGCCATGTCCCTCACATATGCAGCCATGTCCCTCACATATGCAGCCATGTCCCTCACATATGCAGCAATGTCCCTCTAGCCATGTCCCTCACATATGCAGCAATGTCCCTCTAGCCATGTCCCTCGATGCGGCGGCAGCGGCGGGGGGGGGGGAGTATTCTATTTAGGTATCGGGGGTATTTGCGCGAGTACGAGTACTCCCGCAAATACTCGGTATCGGTCACGATACCGATACTGGTATCGGTATCTGGACAACCCTAATTGCAGCTTACATGCGATGGCTGCACTTCTTTTCTTTTTTTTTTTTGACTTTCTTCTGTTTTCACTTAGTGATCTGGCCAGTAAGTCAGTTTTTCAAAAGAACAAGCTCTCCAGCAGAATATATCCGTTAAAGGGATGAGACAAACCATTCAACACTAGCATTTAATTTTTACTTACTGTATTTATTGGCGTATAAGGCCTCGTACACAAGATAGGTTAACCAGAGGACAAAGGTCTGAAGGATCGCTTTCATTGGTCAAAACCAATCGTGTGTGGGCCTCATAGGTGTTTTAACCATTGGTTAAAAAAAAGACAACTTGCTTTAAAATGAACCTATGGATTCCTAACCGATAGGTCAAAACCGATCGTTAGTAGGCACAACCATCGGTTAAAAATCCATGCATGCTCAGAATCAAGTCGACGCATGCTTGGAAGCATTGAAGTTAGTTTTTTTCAGCACGTCGTTGTGTTTTACGTCACGGCGTTCTGACACAATCAGTTTTTTAACCGATGGTGTGTAGGCACAACGGCGCATCAGTCAGCTTCATCGGTTAACCTATGACAACGATCCTTCAGACCGTTCTCATCGGATGGACTGATCGTGTGTATGAGGCTTTAAAGTTAGGATGCGTGTTATACGCCTGTGCATGTTATAAGACGATAAATACGGTAGTTATTTAAAACCTTTATCCCAAAAGGAACAAAATGGTTAGCTGGAGTTTGGCTTTAATTTGTTAGTGTAATTAAATGTGCTAGTATACTCCCCTCCTCCTAAGACTGACAATGCTGCTGTCCAAATGTGTGCCCTGTGCTCCTTCATCCAGAGTGGAGGCACTCTAATACAGGAGGTGTTAAGGTGAAAACAGAGAACGGAAAAGGTTTTTGGGGTTTAATACCACTTTGAGTTAGTCTTTGGCTTCCAATGACTTTGATCTTGATATTAAAAATCAAATCTGCTCTCAGATTTCTGCCAGTTTCATGACAGTTTCAGCTATGCAGCTTATGCAAACCTCTGATATGCTTTGAGATGTAGCGAGGTACGTATGGGCTTAGGTTTTTATGTTACCCTTCAATGAAGGTTGCCAAACTTATTGTGCTTTATGCAAAGACAGATTAAGGCAGAATGGGGCCTAAGGCGAGGTAGCAATTTTGGCCACAGCGTTCGCAAAAAGCGAATTGGCATAAAACCTCCACATCTGCATTGTCTGTATTGTCATTAGACACCAGCTGCCTACAAGTACATCCTCCCTTGTAGAGTAACTTTGTCTAGGTTGCTTCGGGATGATCTTGCTCTGGTTTTATCATACTTGGCTGTTTCCCAGCTTTATTTTCTTTTACATTTAGAAATTCCAGCTTGTAATGGTAAAGTGAAAATAGTAAAAGGTAGACTTTTACATATAAAAACAGCAAAATCAGCTAAAAATAAATACAATAAAAACAATTAGGCTGGGTTCACACTATTGCAAATTGGATGCCGGTTTCTCTGCATCCAATTTGCACGTCAGGAGATTGTGACAGGCTCTCTATGGTGCCGGTTCACACATCTCCGGAGCGGCTCTGGAGTGAAGTGCACAGGAGTCCTGTGCGTGTTCTGGTCTGATTCAGGTCCAAATTCAGGCAACAATTTGGACCGAAATCGGACCCGAAGTGGTGAACAGGGACACACCGGACCCCTGCTTTGAGCCGCTCTATACTGCAGTGTGAACTCAGCCTTAGGCCTCGTACACACGACGAGTTTCTCTGCAAAAACCAGCAAGAAACTTCCTGGAAGATATTTTTTGCCGAGGAAACCGGTCGTGTGTACATTTTTGTCGAGGAAACTGTCGAGAAACTCGACGAGCCAAAAAGAGAGAAAGTTCTCTATTTCCTCGACGGGAATGGAGAAACTTGCCTTATCGAGTTCCTCGACAGCCTAACAAGGAACTCGACAAGGAAAATTATATGTTTCGCCCGTCGAGTTCCTCGGTCGTGTGTACGAGGCTTCACACAAGGGCTTATTTTGCCAGCTTACCTCCACTGATATTTAACTAAATGATTTGCTTTTGTTGGTAGAAATTAGTAGTTTATTTTTTCTGTATGTGGATATTCAATTTTTTTCACTGAATCACTTTACCCAGCTGGCTAAATAGTTTTACGGGAAAAGCATGCATATTTCTGTTATGTAGCACCCATATGATATAGAATAACTTCTGTACGGAAGTTCCTCATGGGTACTGTGCTCTGATGTTCTTTCAATATTTTACAAAGTAATGTAAAACACATGTATGCTGCAGTCTGTTAAAATGTTATGTTTTTTTTTTTTTTTTAACTATTTTATGATAAAAAAAAAAAGAGTAGTTGCAAAATAGATAATTTAACATATTTATAAATTAGTGGAGAAATTGCCCAGAACAGCTTATGGGCATATTTCCCATAAAGGAAACATAATACTCTAAGGTCAGGTGCACATATTGCATTGAAGGAATTCAAGGAACCCTTGAATTTATTTTCAGACCTTGGGAACCCTTGATAAATTAGGTTGTAAGCTTGCAGAAGCAGGGCCCTTCTAACCCTCTTGTATTGAATTGTACTGTTGGTGTATTGTCTCCCTTTACAGTGCCTTGCAAAAGTATTCACCCCCTTGGCTTTTTACCTATTTTGTTACATTACAGCCTGTAGTTCAATGTTTTTTTTTTTGTTATCTAAATTATATGTGATGGATCAGAACACAATACTCTAAGTTGGTGAAGTAAAATTAGAAAAATATTTCTTGTGAAAAAAAAAAAAAATAGAAAAATAGATCCATAAAACTATTTATTTTTCAGAATTAAAAAATCGATACTTGCCATGTACGTAAGTATTCACCCCCTTTGTTATGAAGCCCATAAAAAGCTCTGGTGCAACCAATTACCTTCAGAAGTCACATAATTAGTGAAATGATCTAAGTGTCACATGATCTGTCATTACATATACACACCTTTTTGAAAGGCCCCAGAGGCTGCAACATCTAAGCAAGAGGCACCACCAACCAAACACTGCCATGGAACTCTCAAAACAAGTAAGGCACAATGTTGTTCAGAAGTACAAGTCAGGGTTAGGTTATAAAAGAAATACCCAAATCTGTGATGCCTAGGGGCACCATCAAATCTATCATAAACAAATGGAAAGAACATGGCACAACAGCAAACCTGGCAAGAGACGGCTGCGCACCAAAACTCACGGATCGGGCGGGGGGGGGCATTAATCAGAGAGGCAGCACAGAGACCTAAGGTAACCCTGGAGGAGTTGCAGAGTTCCACAGTAGAGACTGGAGTATCTGTACATAGGATGACAATAAGCCATATGCTCCATAGAGTTGGGCTTTATGACCAGAAGAAAGCCATTACTTTCAGCAAAAAACAAAATGGCACGTTTTGAGTTTGTGAAAAGGCATGTGGGAGAATCCCAAAATGTACGGAGGAAGATGTTCTGGTCTGATGAGACTAAAATTGAACTTTTTGGCCATCAAAGAAAATGTCTGGTGCAAACCCAACACATCACATCACCCAGAGAACACCATCCCCACAGTGAAACATGGTGGTGGCAGCATCATGCTGTGGGGATGTTTTTCAGCAGTCAGGACTGGGAAACTGGTCAGAGTTGAGGGAAAGATGGATGGTGCTAAATACAGTGATATTTTTGAGCAAAACCTCTACCAATCTGTGTGTGATTTGAGGCTAGGACGGAGGTTCATATTCCAGCTGGACAAACGCACTGCTAAAGCAACACTTGAGTGGTTTAAGGGGAAACATGTAAATGTGTTGGAATGGCCCATTCAAAGCCCAGACCTCAATCCAATGGAACATCTGTGGTCAGACTTAAAGATTGCTGTTCACAAGCGCAAACCATCCAACTTGAAGGAACTGGAGCAGTTTTGCAAGGAGGAATGGGCAAAAATCCCAGTGGTAAAATGTGGCAAGCTCATAGAGACTTATCCAAAGCGACATGGAGCTGTGATGACCTCAAAAGGTGGCTCTACAAAGTATTGACTTTAGGGGGGGTGAATAGTTATGCACATTGATTATTTTGTCCTATTTGTTGTTTGCTTCACAATAAAAATATATTCAAAGTTGCGGGCATGTTCTGTAAATTAAATGATGCAAATCCTCAAACAATCCATGTTAATTCCAGGTTGTGAGGCAACAAAACAAAAAAAATGCCAAGGGGTGTGAATACTTTTGCAAGGCACTGTATATGGTAAAGTGCTGTGCAAACTGTTGGCACTATATAAATCCTGTATACTATTAATAAAACCAATGAATGGGCTAGTGGGAATAAAGCTCTCCACATGGTGGTAGTCAGAATGCCACCCCTACAGACAGCTAAAAAGATAATAAGTATCATGCAACTGGCTCTGATGAGTGTCATTGGCACTAAAACTACTATGGGAAATTAATTAGCCACTACTCTAAGAAAGCCCTATCAACCATAAGGTTCTACAGAACCTAGGTGGCCTAAAAATTTTAGGCAGGACTTTCCACCCTTTTCCATGAGTTGTTACCGTATTTATCGGCGTATACCGTGCACTTTTTTGCCCAGGGCAAAATCGTGGGTGCGCTATATACGCCGATCCCCTCTTCCCACGCGTAGTTTGAACTACTGCGCCAGCATATACCGAGCGCAGTACACTCGTGTATAGTCGGGCAGACTCGTGTTCTCTCGCAGTTATGTCCTGGACGTACAGGACGTGACCGCGAGAGGAGCCGAGACTGCCCGACTATACACGAGTGTACTGCGCTCAGTATATGCCGGCGCAGTAGTTCAAACTCAGCGCGGGAAGCGTGGATCGAGCGGGGAGGACACCGCAGAAGGACGCCGGACCCGACGAGGAGGAAACCACCGAAGCCGCAATGCTTACAGGGATTTGTTGCCATGTGCATCTTGGACACTATACTTTCCAGCACTTGAGGCCACTTTTTAATAAGTCTCAAAGATGTGTTATGTCGCGTACACACGACCGTTTTTCGGATTGTAAAAAATTATGTTTTTATGGGTCTAGAAAAAAGTTGTTTTTCAACCCGTTTATTAAAACGGCCTTGCCTACACACGATCGTGAAAAAAAATGCTTTAGCAAAACGCGGTGATGTACAACACGTACGACGGCACTATAAAGGGGAAGTTCCATTCGGATGGCGCCACCCTTTGGGCTGCTTTTTCTGATTTTGTGTTAGTAAAAGATGATTCACGCTTTTCAGTCTGTTACAGCGCGATGAATGTGCTTACTCCATTACGAACGCTAGTTTTACCAGAACGAGTGATCCCGTCTCATAACTGGCTTCTGAGCATGAGCGTTTTTTTCACGTCGCCCACACACGACCATTTTTTACGACGTAAAAAACGACAAACGTTAACAACGTGAAAAATTAGAGCATGTTCGAAATTTTTAATGCCCATTTTTTACATAGTGAAAAATGCTCTGGAGCCCACACACGATCGTTTTTAATGAAACGTAATTTTTTACAACCTGAAAAATGGTCGTGTGTACGTGGCTAAGTTGCCTCCTCCCACCTCCTTCTTATTAATCCCATTGGGGTCAGATTATCAAAACGTGAGAGAAACCAACTTTCCTTGACTAGTGTAGTCCAGATGTATCCCAATAACCTTGACCGTTGAGACCCCCATATACTCCAACCCCTTACTTATCCCACTCCTTAACTCTAAAGTAAAGAGACCACACCTTTGCTTTGGAGTAAAATTTGGCCACAACAGCCTATTTTATTTACACATCATGGGATAAAAACTCCAACTTCAAATGAAAACACACATATCCAACATATCATTAACCTCCCTGGCGGTCTTCCCGTGTCTGACACGGGGTTAGATTTTCCTGCTACGATCGGTAACCCCGTGTCAGCCACGGGCTTGCCTCGCTAGATCCACAGGCACAAGTTACTTACCTTGTCCCTGGATCCAGCGATGCCACCGCGCTGTGTGAGCGAGCAGGACCTCGCTCGATTCACACAGTGCCTCCGTGTGACGCCGATCTCCGTTCCCTGCGACGTTACGACGCACGGGGACGGAGAACGGCGCCAAATTCAAAAAAGTAAACAAACACCTTACATACAGTATACTGTAATCTTATAGATTACAGTACTGTATGTAAAAAAAACACACCCCCCCTGTCCCTAGTGGTCTGTCCTGTGTCATGCATGTCATTTTATATAATAAAAACGTTTCTTTCTCCCTGCAAACTGTAGATTGTCCATAGCAACCAAAAGTGTCCCTTTATGTCAAAAATAGTTTTAGATCAGCTAAAAAACAGCGATAATAAATTATAATCACTTGCAGAATTGTGCGATAGCGATTTGTGGGGAAATTCGTCATAAAAAAAAAAAAATAATGACAGCAACAATTCTGCAACTGAGCAAATTTCAGTGATTTTGATTTGATTACATTATTGAATAATTTTTATTATAATTATATTATTATTTGTTATAATTATTTATAATTATTTATTATATTATAATTTATAATTTTGTTTTTAAAAAAATGTCATACCCGGGATGCCTATTAGAAGCTTGTTTGGTCAGATTTAAGTGAGTTATTTCTAAAAATTACAGACCTACAATATAAAACGCCAAATTTCCTTGCAAATAATGGTACCGCTTTTAGCATGTTTTTTCTGACAGAATCATACCGCCAGGGAGGTTAACATACATTAACCCAACGCTGTTGGTCTTTTCTGGCAGCCCCCCAGTCTCCACCAGTTATGAATCAGCATAACCAATATGAACAATGCACTGCGAGCAAACATTAAACTTAGGCCTCCAGTCCGTGTAGTACGCTCGGAGACAACCCCCGCCCGCAGTGCAAGCATTACCGTATTCCAACTAACCTTTCGCTGGAATACACCGAAGGGGCCCATAATACTGATGAGCCCCCCACCCCCATTTTCACTTGTTTCCTACTGCCACCATAAAAGACCAACAGAAATTACCGCCAACCCCGCTGTCGTGACGACCGTCCATCACTGCACCTGCAAAAGAAACAAACAGACAACAACCGGTAATACATAAGGGAGGGAGGGTGGGAAAACTGTTTCCTCCGTGCTTGTCTAGCTGGAACTGAGCCCCCTTTGGCCCCGCCCCACCCTTTTGTATGGCCACTCCCCCGCCCCTCAGCGCTCGGCCTGCTCCTCCTGCTCCCCCACCCCTTTCCTTAACCCTCTTGGTGTCACTAGACACCCTGTCATGCCCGGCCCTCCACTATTGTTTTCTGCCTTTTGCTCCGGGCCTCCCTTTCTCATTAGAGATCATCATATTGTCAGAGTGAGAGGAAGCTTTTTGTAGCAAACAAATATCTGCATAATAATCTCTAAAACCAGAGGAGCATGAAGACATAATTATCGGGAGTGTTTGTTATTATTTGTCTTACTATATACCTAGGAGTAATATAACTGCTACCGATTATTGCTTTACATTATAATTATCTGTTGTTATTAAATGATAGTATTCCAGGTGATTGTACAGCTATATTATTAATGCTGATTATAGTGATTAATACGATTAAATATTTATTGTCATCCATTATTGATACATACACATTTGTTCTAGTGTTATAATTATAATTTTGTAGTGGTACAATAGCTTGTGAGTTTACATGCAATACACTTTAGTAGTAATGTACTCTAATGCCTCGTACACACTGCCGGATTTTCGGAGAAAAATAGTCAGACAGGCTTTTTTTCTGGGAAAGTCAGGCCGTGTGTAGCCTCCATCAAATTTTTTTTTTCAGAAGTCCGACGGACCTTAGGGCTCTTTCACACGTCCGTTCCGTTTGTCCGTTTTTTTGACGTCCGTTAACGGACCGCAATGCTTTCCTATGGGTTAGCGTCCGTTAGCGGATGAGCATCCGCTAACGTCCGTTAACATCCGTCTCCGTTAAGCTCCGTTTTTTTGAACGGAAGAAAACCCTATTTTTCTTCCGTCAAAAAAACGGAATGGACGAAAAACGGACGTTAGCGGACGATCCGTTTACCATCCGATCCACTAACATCAGTTTTTCATCAAAATATGCAAAAAGCCCAAAAAAAAAAAAAAACGGACGAAAAACGGACGAAAAACGGACGAAAAACGGGCGAAAAACGGACCGGAAACGGACGAAAAACGGACCGGAAACGGATGTAAATGGACGGAAAACAGACGAAAAACGGATGAAAAAACGGATCAACTGATGAAAAAAAAAATTATCTAAAAAACTGAGCGGACGTGTGAAAGAGCCCTTAGATAGAGAACCTGTTCTCTTTCTTTCCGTCGGACTTCTGATGGACTCACGGCAGAATTTTGCACGGTCAAAAGTCCGACAGTGTGTACAAGGCATAAGTGTTTTCTTTTAGCTTAACAGATATTGCACAATAAAATACACACCCCCCAGTAAACGAGTTGTTAAAATATTTAACTCAGAACTTGCAGTTTACAACTTTCAATGCTGCTAATATCACTGTAAGCTTTTATTGTGAACCGGTACTTTCCTTAATTAAGCCAAGTAACAGGTTGACTGGAGGGTGTACTTAACTTTTGTGACAGACTCAACCGGGACTGGGGATTTTGGAGGGGCCTAGGGGCAAGCCTCCTACCCACTTATTATGGCCCATGGAGGACTCCGGGGATTTGTCTGCTTCTCCCGATCAGAGCAGGGTAAAGGGCTCAGTTGAGCCTCTGATCCCATGGAGAAATCAGATCATTCTTTAATGATGGACAACAATGTGATTAATGCTGAGAGTGAGGCTTACATTATTTCACTGAATAAAGACAATAAAGCTTCCCTTCTGAAGAGGATGGAAAGGTGTAATATTAATCTTGTACAGGTTAATGGTCAGAGGAAATATGGTGGCCCTCCTGCAGATTGGGTTGAAGAAGCTCCCTCAATAAATCTATGAAGCTATATTAATTCCACTTTCTTAGACTGCTGGAACATTGTATGAGGTTTGTCTTATGATGATGGACAGATTACACTAGTGAAAGCTAAACACCTGAAAGACAGCATGTATATTGCACTTTGTTTATCTTGTTGCTGGGTTGTCTAGGGTGGACACTACCAGACTAATCAAAGCCAGGGTGCCTGGCTGTTAATTACCTTACTGTTAATTAGATCACTGTTTAAGTAGATCGCTGTTAGCTGTTAATTGGATTGCTGTTTGAAGGTTGCATTGTCATCGTAACGACACCCTGAGTATGAAAAGGGTTAAAGTCATTTAGGATATTCCATTCCCAAACACAAAGGAAGCTACCAACACTCCAACCAGCCGAAGAAGTATCCCATTACAAATAATTCTCCCCCAAATACGAGACTAAGCTCCGCGTTGAGGGTCAAACAGGAATATATCTTTATTGAAAGACTACAGGCTTAAATACAGTAAAGGTGAGGTGCATACATATCCTGCTCATATTACTCTGAAAATACACATGTGACCAGACCTAATTAACATGAGCTCATTAATCACTTTAAGCAGCCAAGATGACTCAGAGGCATGACCTTTAGGCTAGACTTGCCATCTTGTAGCCCAGAATACACAGTCAACATCATCTCCAATCAACACAGAACTCCTTCATACAATTGCAGGGTCAATTAGCACAGATGAGAATGGGTGAAACAGAATCCACACTAGACTCATCTACATTATACCAGACAACAGACAGGTGGCTTACAGTATATGTCCCAACAGTATGAATGAGTCACTCTTTCTAATATGGCATATATCCTGGGGGATATTGTGGATAAATATATTACTGTTCCATTTTAAGTAATCCAAGGCATATTTTTATGGTCCATTATTTTCCTAATAGACACAGGGTGATTTAGACATAAGAGGTGCATGGGGAGCTGAAGCAAGGGTATCCCATACTTTCTAAGGGATTCTGGGTTCCATGGGCCCTCCTGTTACAGTCATGCTTATATCCCTAATAGGAGAATGTCCTCCTGTGGGGTAAAAAATGTCTGAGTTTTGGTTTTACCTCAACATCTTGTCTGTGTGTGATGCTTGGGGTAAAGGGTTAGTTTTAGCTCTCAGTCTGATGGAAGGGTTTGGAGGGCAGGAGGCACTGTTTGGCTGAAGGCACACAGGCGGGGTGCCAGGTGGTCCATCACACATTCCCTGCATCCTCTTGTTTTGCTGGCAAACTGCATTAGATCCCTTTGTGAACTTTGGTTTTCTAAGTTTTAAGGTGTTTGGGGGTGCAGAGCAGGTAAATAATAATTCCTTAGGTTCCCTCCTGTAAAGTAACAGCTAAATATGTAGATGAAACTCGATAAAGGAGTTGTTTTCCTGATTTATTATTCTGCCTACCCAGTCCTGTTGGAAACCTGTCCTCTTCCTCTATCTCTCACTTTCCTTTACATTTCCTTTTCCTTATTTTTCCTTTTTTTTCCCCCTTTCCTTTCCCTTCTCTTTATCTTTCCTTTTCTTTCATTTCCGCTTCCATTTCCCTCTACCCTTCCTTTTCCCCTTTTACCTTTTCCTTTTTTTCCCCTTTCCTTTCTTCTTTTTCTTTTTCCCTCCCTCCACAAAATTCAATCTTACTTGGGGCTTTCAAAAAAGCTAAACAGAATAATGGAACCACAACTTCTTTCTTGGGTCCAGATCCTTCCTTTTATCTTTTTCTCCTTGGTCCCTCTTCGTTGGTTCCTCTTGTTTTCTATTGCTTCCAAAAAATAATTCTTAATGGCATTTAAAAAAAGCTAATAAGACACTTTTAACAATCAGAAGCCCTGAAATCTCAGCAGCTGTGGAACACAGCTAGGTAAACCCACTACAGGAGGAAATTGGCTTCTTATTTGTGACTTCATAAAAGTTTAGTGTAACAAGCGTAGAACGAACAGCGACTTTTTAGAGGAATAATGTTTCATCATAAAAAAATAAAAAAAAATCCACTTTCTTTTTTATCCCCTCCGATTAAAGCTTTTATAAGCCAAAAAAAACAAAAACCAAGGAAGTATTTTAATGTTACTTTTGCCGTCTGAGTTTTATACCAACGATTGTTTAAATTACTTAATCACATAATAACGAGAAAGTCAATGACAACCCGTGAAGCTGATTGACTGAACCGCACTAAATGTGTCAGTGCTGAATGCTCACAATGAAAGCTCTATAATTTTATTTGGTATTTTTTTATAAGATCTCTTCAGCACTTTAAATTATATTACATGGATGGTAAAGTAATTGAATGAAAAAAAAAAGGAAGGAATGAAAGAAGATGAAGAGAAATGGGGGTTGGTGGTTGAAGAGAAGGAGGAGAATTAAGCGGTCTGGTTAGCAGGAGACGATCAGATGATGGAGGTGTGAGAACAGTGAATCCCATCTGACAGATGCTATTATATATAGATCTCATTTTTCTCCCACTACTCAAGGGCCATCGTAAAATTCAGTACCATGTGGGAAACCAGAGAGTGTTTTCACTGGTAACATTTAGGGGAATATTGTAATATTTTTCTGAAAAAAAATTTGATACAACTTTCTTATTCTTCCTTATGTGTTATAAAGCTAAAAGATGCAGACTTGTATATTTGTTCTCTATTGGTCATCTGCATAGTAGACAGTGCAGTCTACATCTTTGCTGTGTTGCCTCTGAGTTTAAACCAATTACAGGAAAAGTCACATAGACAGACAGTTCTTTCAAAGCAAGGTCCAGAAAGACATGAATGGGTGAGTTTGGGGTGGAGGAACTTGACTGGCCTGCCCTCAACCTGATAGAACACCTTTGAGGTGAATTAGAGTGGAGACTGTGAGCCAGACCTTCTCATGCACATCAGTGCCTAATGTGGAGTTCCACCCTGAATTATTATATTTTTTTAAAAGTCAGCAGCTACAAACATTGTAGCTGCTGACTTTTATTAAGGACACATACCTGTCCAGGGAGCCCACAATGTCGGCCTCTTGAGGCTGATCCGTTCATTGGATCGGGTGCAGGCTCTGCCATAGTAGCTAAAGAAATCAACAATGGAGCCTTCAGGCATCACAGCCGGTTTCCTACTGCGCAAGTGCAAGTTAAAGTGGTTGTAAACCCTCGGATATAACATTATTGAAAAAATTAGCACATAACACAAGCAGCTGATCGCTGCATGTGAAAGTTTACTCACCGCCGTCATTAGCTGTAAATTATTTTTTTTCGTTTTGATGACGTCACCGCGCTTGCGCATTGTAGCCCCGCAAATCCGGCCATTTGAAGCTTGCCGAGTTTTCATCTACATTTCCGGCAGTAAATGTGAGCGAGCTCCATGAGCGAGCTTCCCCTCTGTCCTCAGAAGAGAAGTCTTGCGATGTTACAGTCCTCCTGTTTCTGATAACTCCTCCCCCCCCCCCCGTGTGACTGAACAACGCTGCAGCCTCAGACATAGGAACGAGTATATTGGTTGCCGTGGTAACGGCAATCCAGATCGAGGCTTGGTTACGGCGGTACGATGCATGCGGAAGATTTCTAACAGAGACCCAGTAAGGGCAGAAGTGACATCAGAAAGAGAAGCAATGAACAGGAGCTAGAATGGCGATTTCTATACCCGGAAACATTGAAAAAAAGAACGCTAGCCAACAGGTATTTGCGGGCCTCGTTTTTTTAAATAATAAATGTAATAAGCATTGCAATGACCTTGGCTAATAGAATAACTACAAAATAGAAAAAGTAGCCCAGGGTTTACAACCAATTTAAGCAGCGCTTTCTGAATTCCCCATTGTCGTCTGGGACATACACAGGTCCCTGAAGGCAGCGGGGGGAGGAGGAGGGCAGAGCCAGAAGAGGACATGATGTACCTCACTGTGGCTAGACTGGGATGGAGGTTCTCTGTTAAACTACTAAGGTAAATGAAAAAAAAAAAAACTATCCAAAAACAAGAGGTGCAGGAGTGGTCTTTCCTTTAAGAACAAGTTGTAAAGTTGGGTGGAACTCCGCTTTAACAAAGAACGCTTCGGGAAGAATGGGCAAACATTCCCCTAGACACACTCCTAAACCTTGTGGACGGCCTTCCCAGAAGAGTTGAATCAGTCTGTATATGCAGTTAAGCATGCTTGTTATACTCATTGTGGAACCTAAGGGGTTAATCCTCTGCCTTGTGTAAAAAGGCTGCTTGATCCTGTCTTCTCTGATTCTCCCCTTCTTCCACTATCCCCAATTCATCTCCTGATAGAAGAGAGACTTGGGGGCACTCTGCACATGCTCAGTTTTATATGTATTTCTAGAGTTTTTTTTCTCTTTTCTTGGGAGGGTGCATGTGATCGGCACAGGGCCAATCAGCACTGTCCAGACAGAGGGTCAGGGGTCCTGCAGCCTCATAGGACAGTTAGAGTAGAATGAAAACTCCTCCTACAAGCTTTAACCAGACACTGATAGAAGCCACAAGACTGCTATATACTGCTGATGAGAAAAGGTATTTAGCAGTTTATATTTACTAAACTACAGTATTTATCGGCTTATAACACGCACCCCAATTTAAGAGGTTAGTTTCAGGAAAAAAATGATATTTTTTTTTTTTAAATGAACCACTTAGAAGCAAAATAATGGTATCTGAGCTATCTGAGCATCAATGCAGCCAGATCTGTGCTCATCTGCAGCATTGATCTTCAATGCAGTTTGATTAGTGCCCAAAATGCTCTCCCTGTTCAGTGCCAATCTGCAGTTTTTACCTTTCAGCGTCAGATCATCTCTGTTGTCACCGAGGGAAGAGGGGGAGCTAGACCGCCGCTAAATTACAACTGAGGGAAGAGGAGTGAGCGCCGCTAAATTACATAGGAGCCGAAATCTTCTTCCTGTGTATCCGGCGCTCCGTCACTCACAGCCACGCCTCCTGTCCCTGCACATATGATAGACAGTACATTAGTCCAATGTGGGGCCAGGAGGCGTGGCTGTGCGTGACGGAGCGCCGGATACACAGGGAGAAGATCTCGGCTCAATGTAATTTAGCGGCGCTCGTTCCTCTTCCCTCAGATGGGAAAAAAGTGCGTGTTATACGCCGATAAATACGGTAATTACATTTCTATGTTCTGTGGGAGACCAGATATAGTGAATGCAGGGTCCTGGGTTTAGTAACAATTTAACGCCAAGGGAGAGAATTGAGAAAACTAATCTGGCTATACAATCTGGCAGGATCAGCAAGAGGTTCATTTTTAGGTAAGAGTTAATATGGGAATCTAAACCCTGCTATTGCTATAATGGAGGTACTTTAAGGGTACTGCAAGCCTTTATTTTTTATTCCAAGGGGTTCTGTTGGATGCATCCAAGTTCTGTTATGAGTGAGGATGAAGGGCATGGTCCACATATTACCGGTAACGTTAGCACTCTGCCCAGTGGGTGGGCAGCTGTATAGGACAGTTCATGTTCTCCAAAAGAGTAAAAATATCAGGTAAATATATATTTCTGGCTGCAGTTTCTATTTCCATTTTCTTGATCGATTTCAGAGCACGACCTTGTCCCTAGGGAGGAGCATGAAAATGTACACCGCCCTAATGAAACTAATGATAATCTTCAGTAACCACGGGACATTTGCATACATTTTATTTTGTAACCTTCGGTGTTTGCCGCAGCTGGGGAGAGAAAAGTGTAAACCGTATGCATGTAAATTTATGATGCGTACCACAATACAATCAATATCATTTAGTTTATATCGGCCGGCTGTAGTTTATCTCATTTTCCGCCATGTCTGACAAGCTCATTCTTTCACACGTTGATATTTCTTGTGGCGGAATTAGTGGTCAGAGGCGGCTTTGTCAACGATATAAAGCTAATGCAAACAAGTGACTTTTATTAGTGGTGAGTACTTCTACTCTAGTCTAGGATCGTCAGCTGTAGTACTACAGATCCCAGCAGGGGAGGCCTGGGTTGGGGGGTGGGCAGTGGGACATTTCTCCTCCCCCGGACTAGAATAAAAATATATGTTTGGGCTGGTTGCCCTTAGTGGACATACTGCCCCATTCAGACCACAGTAGTCATCTTGTTCAGCTGCTAAATCAAGCCTCGTACACACGACCGGTTTTCTCGGCAGGAAAACTGCCAGGAGAGCATTTGGCAGGGCAGGGCACTTGGCCGTGTGTATGCTCCTAGCAATTTTCCCATCAGGAAAACAGCCGGGAATCCAGGCGGGAAAATAGAAAACCCTGATCTCTATTTTCTCGTCGGGTTTCACGGCAGAGTGTTTCCTGCCGAGAAAACCGGTCGTCTGTATGCGGTGAAAAACCGTGCATGCTCGATAACACTTCAACGCATGCGCGGTAGCATACAAGGTTAGTGTGGGGTGTAGCAAGATAGCAGCGACGGCATCGAATGTGACGAGACACAGGCTTGTCTTAGTCGATGACGCCACTGTGTTCTCGCCATTCAAAAGAACAGCGTTTTTTTGTGCGGCCGTGTGTATACAAGGCTTTTCAGGGCAAGCCTGTTAGGGATCCCATCGGGAAAAACCAATGTTTTCTTTCCTGATGGGATTCCCGGTCCTGTGTACAGGGCTTTACTCTCCTATTTCCAATTTATCCCTTGCAATCCCATTTTTTTTTTTTGCATACATATTTATGTGAAAAGGTTTGTTCGATAAAACCATGTTCCAAATGAAAACCCCTACCCTTTGTCATGGTCAGAAATCACCCTGACACACTATGGAGTGCAAAGCTGTTTGTGGACTCCAAGCTGCTTGTGAACTCCTGTGCAAATTGGGCAAAATCAAATGTTCTCAGCTATATACGCAGCCGACTTAATGTATAAATGCAGAAAATTCTGCATTATGCATTATGGCCTCTAGATGGAGCTGGCAAGCATGCTTATTTCCTATGATAGTCAGTGCCTTCTAGTGGCCATAATGCAGTATGTTTCCTGTTTACACATCCTCGATCTGCATTCCATTTTGGCTTATTCACACAGAACATTAGTTTAATGCAGTTAAGATGGATGAGCAGCTGTACATTCTTTTTTTTTAATAAATGCACCTCTTTTTAGTTTAAGTTAATCTCTACCATGAAATGATTGGTTGTTTATGTTGGCTTCCAAGCAAACCGCTTCCAGGCTTTTCTTTGATCCCAGCATGCACTGACAACCTCTGCTTAGAGAAGCCTCTACTTTTGGTCAATGGAAGTGTACCCCCTAGTTAAAGCAGACCTAAGCTTCGATTGTGGGTCCATCTTTAAGACCTTTAAGTGTTTTGAGATGCTGAACCTGCAGTTTTATAGAACTACTGTTAACCAGAAGACTAAAATCATCAGTGGCGGCTGGTGCTCAATATTTTCCAGAGTAGGGCTCCTAGAAGCTGGAAGAGGCTGTTGCTGCCACTCCACCTGCTGCTCCTCACTGCGCATGGCCCGCAGTTTGCCAGGGAAGAACCGTGGCCGTTGCTTCTCCTCCTGGCTGAACAGGAACCAGGTCCTGAGACCCGATTGGCCAGGAGTCCTAAGACTCCCTGACCAATTAGGTCTCAGGATCCACCTCTTGATTGGCTGGGAGGAGAAGCAGGAAGACATTAGCGAATATTAATTCAATAATGTCACACAACTGGGTGGTAATGCCAATTAGAGCCTCAGGCTCTTATGTGTTTTGGGGGGAAAAAACACATTGAAATCAATGTGTCTTGACGCCTTGCATTGAGATTAGGGGATGGGCACATGGATTGGGGGGCGGCACCCCTGCCACTGAAAATCATGTGAATCACCTCAACCCAAGCCCGCCCCCTATCCTGGATGAGAAGTTTTCTGCTAAGAAAGAACTTGATGTTGCCAGTTCCCAGCTATCTCAGATGGCTACAAAACCCTCCTTTACGTTATGGAGAGGGGGAGGTGTTACAGTATGTAATCATGTCCTATGGGGCAACCCTGCTTCTCTATAGATAAAATATGGTGAATAACTGTTGTCACACTTGGGCAGGAATTGTGGGCCAGATTCACAAAAGAGATACGACGGCGTATCTCCTGATACGCCGTCGTATCTCTGTGTTACGGCCGTCCTAACTATGCGACTGATTCATATAATCAGTTACGCATAGCTAGCCCTAAGATCCGACAGGTGTAATTGAATTACACTGTCGGATCTTAAGGATGCAATTCTAGGTCGGCCGCTAGGTGGCGAGGCCATTGCGGCCGGCGTAGAATATGCAAATGACTAGTTATGGCGATTCCCGAACGTCCGCGCTGCCCGTCGTTCTAACTTTACGTTGTTTCCGTCGAGTTACGCCGCGTAAAATTAGGGCTGAGCCCTAGTTGTTCTAAGCCATGTTAAGTATGGCCGTCGTTCCCCCGTCGAAATTTAAAAAACCACGTCGCTTGCGTAAGTCGTCCGTGAATGGCGCTGGACGCCATTTACGCTAACGTCTAAACAAATGATGTCTGTGTGACGGGTAATTTACCCGACAGAGCATGCACAGTACGTTCGGCGCGGGAATTGGTGCCCGCCCCATTTGAATTAGGCGGACTTGCGCCGATCGGGTTTACGTTACACCGCCGCAAGTTTACAGGTAAGAGTTTTGAGAATCAGGCACTTACGCTGTAAACCTGCGGCGGTGTAACGTAAATGGGATACGTTACGCTGCCGTGGAGCAACGTAAATGTATCAGAATCTGGCCCTGTGTTATTGGCAGGAGCATCACATGAAAACAAAGGGAAAATGCTTGAAAAAATAAAAAATCAATGCAACCATCATATCTAAGGACTGGTAAGCTGTAGTATAATACGTTTTTGCTTTTGAGTTTAGATATGGGGGATAGTGAAAAAGCCACTTCAGCCTTGGGCTACATCTTTAAAGGGCAGTGGCACCCTCTGCCATCTTTCTTTTCTGTAGTGGCCATGATTACCTTCTTGTATCTAAGCTTAGCAGTCCACAAGACCTCATTTATCAGGCATTCGAAAATACCAAACTATCAATAACCGTGCAGGCTCTGCACACCGGGATTACAGAAGTGACAGTGAGTGGTGTTAACAACAAGTTGAAGTAGAATAATATTGTCTCCCTCATTCTATTTCTCTGAAACAAAATGGTTTCCATCCGTCATGTCCTCAGCAGCCAGCTGGCCATTTCTATTTTTTTTTTCCTTCACTCTCACCTAAACTAATCCGCTGCGTGATTCAGTTACAGCTTGGCTCTTTTATTTTCCCCGGCCTTCTGAGATTCCAGCAATACGGGAGTGTAGCCATCCTGTAACTTACAGATTTACAGTTGCAGACTCTAGGGGAATGGAGACAGCCGTCGGTGAATGCGGGAACGCCTAGTAACTGCTCACCGGTAATCTTATTTCGTTAACCTTCCTTGTATGGGCGGCTATCCGTGGAGCCTTACTTTTAACTACTCATTTAGGCACAATAGGAGGCCTGCGCTAAATGGCCTATGTCATGCTGCGACACACTGACACGATCCTAAGCTGTTGGTGATAGAGGGAGGTGAGGGCTGCCGGGCAATGGAGAAATCAGCTAACACACCACAGGCTGAGAACAGTAACAGGCACAGAGGAAGGTTAAAAGAAATGTTAATACCTACAGCAAGTACTGTGAGGGAGCTTTATTGATGATGTTGGCACCAGAATGAGGTGCAGAATTAGAGCAAATCAGGCCACTGCTGACAATTTTGTATTTATGTGAAACACATTAGCTGTTGTTCTCATACCTCCAACTTTCTGAGATTAAAAAAAAAAGAGGTGCATGGGTTCATAGAGAGAAGATAGTCCCCGCTCCAATTAGGTATGTGGATGAATCCGTATCCTCTCAGAGAAACCCAGGAGCTATGAGTGAGGCCCCGTACACACGACCGAGTTTCTCGGCAGAATTCAGCCAGAAACTTGGTCGGAGCTGGATTCTGCCGAGAAACTCGGTCGTGTGTACACTTTTTGTGTACACATGTTCTCTATTTCCTCGTTGTTCAATGAGGAAAGTTGGCCCGCCGAGATCCTCGGTGGCTTCAACACAGAACTCGACGAGGAACTCGATGTGTTTGGCACGTCGAGTTCCTCGGACGTGTGTAAGGGGCCTAAGCACTGATTGTAGTGCGAAACGTCAGCTGTATGCCCCTGTCTTTGCTGTGATGTGTGGTGTTTGAATACTTTTATCAATAAAAGACAACCGAGAAGGTTTTTCCAGAGTGCGGCTGTCCAAACATTTCTTTCTACAATTGCATGGGTTCATACCTGGGGTATGATAACCAAATAATGAGGGTCTGAAACTGGATCTCTGAATAATTTATAACATATTGTACCAGGATTCTCTGTATTATTGAACCTGAAACCCAAGTCGAAAAATTGACTTGGTGTGTTGGATGACATGTGAGGAACATTGTCAGTAGCTGTAACTCCTTTCCATGTTTTCACTGCACAAAAACAGCACAAATCTCAGTATTTGTAGTTGGCTTGTGTATTTGTGATTTGGACATTTTCTGTCAGCTGTCTGCTTCTGGCTTTTCATATGTAAAGGAAAACCGAGCTAGTGACATTTATGAAGAAATACAGGTACAAAATAGGACTGGTGGAGGGCCATAGGAACATATTGGGCGATCCATTGGGGGGTCTGTAATCATAAAGATTAAGCACCCTTGTTTTAGTAGAAAGTATGCAGGAAAAAAACAAGTTAAACACATAGGGGCAGATTCACAAAGAAAGTACGCCGGCGTATCTAGTGATACGCCGGCGTACTTTCAAATTTCCTGCGTCGTATCTTTGTTTTGAATCCTTAAAACAAGATACGACGGCATCTGGGTTAGATCCGACAGGCGTACGTCTTCGTACGCCTTCGGATCTTAGATGCAATTCTTCGGCGTCCGCTGGGTGGCGTTCCCGTCGTATTCCGCAGTGATTATGCAAATTAGCTATTTCCGACGATCCACGAACGTACGAGCGGCCGTCGCATTCTTTTACGTTGTTTCCGTTCGGCTTTTTTCGGCGTATAGTTAAAGCTGCTATTTGGTGGTGTACGCATTGTTAAGTATGGCCGTTGTTCCTGCGTCGAATTTGAAAATATTTTATCTTGTTTGCATAAGTCGTCCGTGAATGGGGCTGGACGTAATTTACGTCCACGTCAAAACAATGACGTCCTTGCGACGTCATTTAGCGCAATGCACGGCGGGAAATTTAGGGACGGCGCATGCGCAGTTCGTTCGGTGCGGGGACGCGCTTCATTTAAATGAAACACGCCCCCTACTCGCCAATTTGAATTACGCGCCATTACGCCGCGAGAGACGCACTACACCGCCGTAACTTACGGCGCAAATTCTTTCTGGATTCAAAGCTTTGAAAAGTAAGTTACAGCGGCGTAGCGTATCTCACATATGCTGCGCCCATGCAAATGTACGTGAATCTGCCCCATAATGTACAGGTTGGATGAAAGGTATGGTGCAACACTCTTGGTGGTTTAGTATATTTTCATAAAGGTTTTTATATATATATATATATATATATATATATATATATATATATATATATATATATATATATATATATATATATATATATATATATATATATATATATATATATATATATATATATATATATATATATATATATATATATATATATATACTGTGTTTATTGGCGTATAACACTCACTTTTTTACCCTGAAAATAGAGGGTAAACTGTGCCTGCTTGTTATACGCAGGGGGCTGTGGAATTATTTTTTTCTGAAACATCCCTTTTAAAGTTAGGGTGTGTGTTATACGCCTGTGCATGTTATACGCCAATAAATACCTTATGTACAGTATATGGAGATAGATATAGATATATATATATATATATATATATATATATATATATGTATGTATGTGTATATATATATATATATATATATATATATATATATATATATATATATATGAAGGACAACAATGCTCAAGATCAAGAAGCCCATTATTATAAATGGGCCAAAGGTTTACCCTGCCTCTATAATTAAAAAAAAAATTGATTAATAAAGGGCCTTAACACATAACATACCCAGGCACAAGAAAAGGGGGGACTAGTGCAACCGCCAAATATATCAATAGGCATTAAATGATAAATGAGTGTCCTTTATTCCTTGAGAAAAGTCCATATAAAAACACTGTGGATGAAGTTCACCTGTATGGCACCATCAGCTGTCCCTATTTCAAGCAGCATTTGGGGAGGCTTCCACCATATGAAAAGGAGAGACAAGCACCACTTCCTTATTGTAGCATTTATTAAAACATATTTGTGGAGTTAAAGGCTTAGTAAAGGAAAAATGTTTTTCCTTTAAAATAACAAACATGTTATACTTGCACTTTGCAGTTAGTTTTGCACAGAGTGGCCCGATCCACGTCTTATGGGGTCCCTCGGCGGCTGTCTCTGGTCCTCCCCGCAAGTACTGACCACAGAGCTCGCATGGTGGTGAGTAATTGCGGGCACGCTCCCGTGATACAGCGAGCGCCCATAGCCGCTCACTGTATCACTCGGCCCCGCCCCTCAGCACGCCGCGTCACTGGATGTGATTGACAGCAGCGCCAGCCAATGGCTGCACTGCTCTCAATCCATTCGCTCTAGCCAATCAGCGGCCAGGCTGAGCGGCAAAGAGGATCTCGGGACCGCACGCGGGACTTTCGAGGAGTCAGGTAAGTATAACGGGGGCTCGGGGGGGGGGGCGGCAGCATCAGATGTTTTTTCACCTTAATGCATAGATTGCATTAAGGTGAAATTTGTTTTTACTTTACAAACAATAAATATGCACTCACTTATAAGTCTCCAGCAGGTGGCAACCTTCCAGGTGGTCAATGGTGAGCAAGCCCCTCTGGGTGGATGTGATGTAAGGTGCTTGGAACCAGGAAGAGCTAACAGAAGCACAGACTGTCTGTGTGTGTATAACATGGATGAGAACCACTGTGGACAGCAAGGAAGTGCTGTAGGCCCACAAGATAGCCGTGATGATGTAATTTAACATTAAGGGGCATGATTACGTGTTTTAAGGTCTGAGAAAGGGGCCATGCTGCAAAACACGTAACCATGTCCATTTTGGTCACATGACATCATCTTGTGGGCCTACAGCACTTCCTTGCTGTCCACAGTGGTTATCATCCATGTGATACACATAGACAGTCTACTGCTTTAGTTGTCTCTTCCTGGTGTTTTCCTGGTTTACTTCCTGGTTCCAAGTACCTTACATAACATCCACCCAGAGGGGCTTTCTCACCATTGACCACCTGGAAGGTTGTCACCTGTTGGAGACTTATCAATACGCCTTTTAATATCTTGTAAATGTGAGTGCATATTTATTGTTTATTTTTCACACATATACTACACTTAGGTTGTGGCACTTTTCTCTCCTTTTTGTTCTTGCATAAACTAAAACATTTTGGACTTCCCATTACCTTTACCCAGGTGAGAGTGTTCTTCAGGACAAATATGGAGGATAAAAAACTCCCTAGTACGGATATATACATGTAAACTTCACAGGGGGGTCTAAACCTTTTGTACCCCATTTAAAACTAAAAGAAAATACTTTAGCTATACATACAGTTCTAATATGCTTAATAAGTAGTCAGAGATATGTTCTCATATGGGCAAAGGACAGAATCAGTTTATGTTGCTAGTTCCCCAAAACCGAAATCTCCATGCATCAAAAACTAGTCCATAAATAATGCAGGACCAGTCAACCCCAAGAGCTAACTTTGAGATTCACATAGAATCTCCAGAAACAGATCTCCAGCCTTTAACCACCTTTCACGAGCCCTAAAGATCAAATGCGTCAGCCTTAGAGAACCTGACATGGGCACCAATATGGAGCAGCTATCAAACAACATGGAGTCAGTCATTACAAAACATTGTACTTGATTCTGAATCCCCATTGGGAGTTTCTGCCTCAGTCGATTGCAGAATGAAGGTTTTATTCCGGCACAGCTTCTAAGGCTTCTTTTGCAAGAATCCTCTCCTCTCACAGTTCTAATTTTCCTTCCCAAAGAGATAAAAAGCCAGGAGAGAAATCATACCGGCTACCTGAATCGCTTTTGAGTTGACAGCCGAATGTCAAATCACCGAAAAGGCAACTGGTTCTTGACTTGGTATCATCTATAATTCCCTTCGAGGAGTTCAATGACAAGAAATGGAGAAGACATACAAATTTGTCAAGGTTCAGGCAAAGAATCTATATTCCTTTTAGATTCTGGAAGGAAAAAAAAAACATGAAGCCAGAACAATAGTTAAAGGCCTAGTAAACATACATTACATGAAATACGTTTTAAAGTGATCTGGTAAGGTTAAAAATGTGGCATCTATCATTGCTGACATAAAGGATGCAGGATTCAGGGCTGTCATCTTGACCCTGGTTTCTCTACCTACTCAGTCATTGAACTGAAAAATTACATTTTCAGATTTCACTTGCTACATGATTGTTACAGGATAGTGACTTACTAATCACTTAGCCTAGGTGGAGGATGACAGAACCATAGCCTATTCCTTTAAATACAATTTAGCAGAGACTCCCTTATTTTGAACCTCATAGGTTCACGTTAATACCATTTACAAATAAATATGTGAAAGTTTCAGGTACTGGTTTATGTTTCTAAACTAACGAAATTTTGGGTGAATCAGGGATTTTAAAGCTGTACATTCCAGCCAACATGAGACATAGACTTGATATACACTTGGGGCCAGCGTCTCGTACAGCCGCGTATCTTTGTGCGGGCGTAACGTATCCTATTTACGTTACGCCTCTGCAACTTATACGGGCAAGTGCAGTATTCTCAAAGCACTTGCTCCGTAAGTTGCGGCGGTGTAGCGTAAATAGACCGGCGTAAGCCCGCCTAATTCAAATGTGGAGCAGGGGGGCGTGTTTTATGTTAATCACTCGTGACCCGACGTGCACCCCGGAACTCCGCACTCTGTACGTAGTGCACACCTGAAATCTGCACTCTTTACACAGTGCACCCCTGAAGTCCGCAGTCTGTATGTAGTGCACCCCTGAACTCTGCACTCTGTACGTAGCACACACCTGAACTCTATACACGATGCACCCCTAATCCCTGCACTCTTTACGTAATGCACTCCTGCACTCTGTATGTAGCACACACCTTAAAAAGAGTAGATACATCAACTTACAGAAACAGCCAGCCCTTGAAGGGCAGCCATACTGGTGATGTGGCCCACAATGAAATTGAGCTTGACACCCCTGTGACATACTGCCATCTCTGGAGTACACATAGACAGAAAGTGACTGAATAGAGGCAACAAAGACGTAACAAAGGATGGAATAAGGTTGAAAACAATATTTTATTAAAAAATAGCAATTATTGACCATGCACAGTGGTTTAGTAAACTCTCATAGGTAGATTCAGAAAGAGTTAGGCCGGCTTATCAGTAGATAAGCCGACCTAACTCAGAATCTACGCCGACTTATGTATAAGCGTATGCTCAAACAGAGATACGCTTAAACATATCTAAGATACGACGGCTTGCGCCGTCCTATCTTAGATTGCAATATTTTGGATGGCCGCTAGGTGGCGCTTCCATTGCGGTCGGCGTATAATATGTAAATGAGGAGATACGCCAATTCACGAACGTACGCCCGGCCGACGCAGTACTTTTACGCCGTTTACGTAAGAGATAGGCCGCGTAAAGTTAGAGCTAGGCCCCAGTGGAATAGTAATGTCAAGTATGGCCGCCGTTCCCGCGTCGAAATTTGAATTTTTTAAGTCGTTTGCGTAAGTCGTCCGTGAATCGGGATTTACGTTGTTTACGTCCACGTCAAAATCAATAGGCCCGTGCGGCGTACTTAGCCGCAATGCACACTGGGAAATGTAGGCGCCCGGCGCATGCGCAGTTAAAAGAAACGTAAAAAACGGAAGGTCAAGCACTATTAGCATACAACACGCCCCCCTAACACACATTTGAATAAGGCGCCCTTACGCCCGCCCGCTTTAGGCTACGCCGCCGTAACATAGCAGGCAAGTACATTGAGAATCATGTACTTGCCTAGCTAACTTACGGCGGTGTAGCCTAAACACGCTAAGCTACGCCGCCGCAAGTTTAGGCGATTGTCTGTGAATCTACCTATCAGTGTCTGTGGAGAGGCCCCCCCATGGCTGCATACATAAAGAAAAGCAGGAGCAGCATTTAAAAATTAGGATCGCAGGTATGTTCTATTTATAGGATCTAGAACTACATAGAGGGAATTTCCATTGCTAAAGGTGAACTTATACTTTAAAGCGAATTCACAAGAATTGCAGTGTGATCAGTACTGGTAGGATCCTAATAAACAGTCTATGACAGTGCTGACAAACAGGCAGGTCATATGTCCCCCGCAATGAAGCCTTAAATGATATATCCAACTTTTCCCCTTTTGCTGCAGTGACATTACTTCCTTGGCAGAAGAACATTTGTTGAATCCCTTTACAATGTGCGCCAGGGATAGCTTGTGTGACATGCAACAGAAATGTCATGTGGCACACCAATTAAGCAGAAGACCTACCACCAGCTGTACAATTCTATGAGCAACACAACAATGTAACCCGTGTTCTTGTAATAGAAGGTCAGTTTCTGCTTAGTGACTTTGACACGCAAGTTATTTTTTTTTTTAAGACATCTCAAAGCCACTTGGATTCCTGATGTAATTGGATGACAGCCTGGCGTGAGTCTAATCTCACGGTTTATGTGGATCTTCAGAAATGATTACCGCCACCTAGATACTGCAGAGAATTCCAATTTTTTTACAAATTCCCCGCGTTCAGACAATTTAAAACCTCCCTTGTGCTTGTCTGAGAAAATAATGAGGATTAAGAATACACTGTGCGTTGAAACAGACCAACCACAGCACCTTTTATTTTCATGCTAACTGCAGGTTTACCTGGCTCTCAGCTACAGGCATTGAAAATTGTTAGCGGATGTAAGAGATGGAGATGCAACAAAGCAAACAGTCATTGAACTACTATGAAGAAGCTTCGGGAAAGAGGAAGAAATGTTAAATCGGTTGCTGTATTCAATGTAAATAATGGCTTCAAGAATGTCAGGTTTTATGATCTGTACTGTTTCAAAGGGCCTTTGATTTTATTTTTATTTTCTGTACCACTGCTCATCCAAGCTCTGAAACGGAAAAATCTAACATTGAAGGATCCGGAGGTAAACGTTAGAGTACACAACGTTTCATAACACAGAACTTTTTTTTTTTTTTTCGCAAGCCAATACGTAGTTTCTATTGTGTCGATATAAATATTAGAGTTCGCTGGAGGGAGAACCAAGAAGCGACTGGGGCTTTTCTTTCCTAGAGTTGGATCTAGGGAGGGTTTAGGAGTAACTAGGCAGACCATGATCTGGAAAGAGTGGGTTAGATCTTGGCATAATCTATAGTTAGATTTTGTTTAAAATGAGATAAAGTATTGAGCGCACAGGCGTACATATTAACACAATGCATTATACTATGCTGTGGCTTGCTCTTTTCAAGTGGAAATAAAGTCAATATATAAAGCATTGCTAGTAGAAAGCAATTTATTGTAAAAGAGACAGTGGGGTTGAATTACTAATAGTGGGGAGTGCAAAATCTGGTGCAGCTCTGCATGAAAAACAGTTACCGTATTTATTGGGGTATAGTGCGCTCCCGCGTATAGCGCGCACCCCTAAAGTTGCCCCCAATTCCTGTGGAAAAAAAGATTTTTGTACTTAGTTTGGTGTCTTGCGCGGCGTCCATCGGCGGCCTCGTCGGGTCCGGCGTCCGTCTGCGGCTTCGGGTGTCCTCTTCGTCGGGTCCGGTGTCCTTCTGCGGCGTCCTGCTCGCATGTTTCCCACTTTCACGCGCCGAGTTTGAATACTGCGCCGGCATATACCGAGCGCAGTACACTCGGGCAGGCTCGGCTACTGTCGCGCTCACGTCCTGTACGTCCAGGACGTCAGCGCGAGAGGAGTCGAGACTGCCCGACAATACACGAGTATACTGCGCTCGGTAAATGTCGGCGCAGTATTCAAACTCGGCGCGGGAAAGCGGGTATTGCCGTATACCGCGCACCCACGATTTTGCCCTTTTCAGGGCAAAAAAGTGTGCGGTATACGTCGATAAATACGGTAGCTTCCAGGTTTTATTGTCAAAGCTTAAATAAACAAGCTGAAGTATGAAGCTGATTGGCTACTGTGTACAGCAGCACCAGATTTTGCATGCTCCAGTTTTAGTAAATCAACCTCTATGTATCTCTCATCCACCATATAGCATGCTCATTGGTTGCCAGGATGCTGGCGGCCCAGGCTGCACAATGTCTTTGGTTGCTAGGATGCTGGCAGCTGGACTGCAGAGCGTCTTTGGTTTGTATAGCTGCTTTCTGGCTCAGGGGCTTAACATACACAGAGCTGAAAAGTAAAAGCACATTGCACGTTTTGCCATGATTTGGAATCGGGGGCACAATCACAGCGATTCTGCCTGAGATTCCAAATCACCTAATGTGAACGTCGCCTAAATCTGCTAGTCCATCTAACACTCCCCTCCCCCTAGACTGGCAACGCTGCTGTCCAAAGGTGTCCCTGTGCTCCTTCATGCAGAGTGGGGGCGCTCTAATACAGGAGGTCTGTTACTGGCCAGATCACCAGGTGAAAACAGAATGAAAAAGCCAAAAAAATTGTGGTTGTAAAGTCTCATGGTATTTCATCTTAATGCATTCCATGCATTAAGGTAAAAAACTTTTGCTGCAGCTGCCCCCTGAAATGTTTCTTACCTGAACCCATCCGTTCCAGCGATGAGCATGAACCCATCAGCTCCAGCTGCTGTCTCTGTCCTCACTGGATAGATTGATAGCAGCAGAGGCCATTGGCTCCTGCTGCTGCCAATGAAATCCAGTGACACAAGAGCGGGGGGCGGGGCAGAGTCCCACTGTCTGCGTCAATTGACACAGCAGCGGGATTAGCAAGCGTGCCCGCATGGGTGCCCTCCATGGAAAGCATCTCACCGATGAAGGGAAGCCAGGAGTGTCGGCAGGGCACCCGAGAAGAGGAGGACTGGGGCTGCTCTGTGCAAAACCCTTGAACAGAGCAGGTAAGTATAAGGTCACGTTATTTTTATAAAAAAAAAAATTGAACCTTTACAACCCCTTTAATCTAATGATTGGTAAGCTGCAATATATTATATTTGTGGGTTTAATACAGCCTTAAAGAATACAGTAGTGTGTACTCCCTCTAACCCCAGCCGGCTGATTGGACAGTTAAAGAGCACAATTAGACTCATGAGGTCATACCCTGCTCACACTGTTCTCTCCTTGCATGTTCCTTTACAGTATGTTTGTATGAAGCATACCTTAACTTTAAGTCCTGCCTTTTCCTCTTTAGGGAGGGACAGGACTTAAAGGGGTTGTAAACCCCCCCCTTTTTTTTTAAATAAAAATAACAAACAAGCCTATACTTATCTACTCTGTGCAATGGTTTTGCACAGAGCAGCCGCAATCCTCTTCTTCTGGGGTGCTCCGCTGGTGCTCCAAGCCCCTCCTCTTCATTGGGTGCCCCCAGGGAAAGCTGCTTTCTCTGGGGGGCACCCTTGTGGGCTTCCTCCCGAGCCCCATTGACACAAACCTCAGTACTTGGCCCCGCCCCCTGCTCCCCTGTCACTGGATTTGATTGACAGCATCGGGAGCCAGTGGCTTCCTGCTGTTATCAATCTGTCCAATAAGGAGAGAGAAAGTGGCTGGAGCCGCTGTGCTCATGTACATTGCTGGATCGGATCGGGCTCAGGTAAGAAAAAGGAGGGGTCTGGGGGGAGCTGCAGCACAGAAGGTTTTTCACCTAATGCATAATGCATTAGGTGCATTAAGGTGAAAAAATATTTAAAACATAGCTTATTATTGAATACTTTTCATTGCATTTAATGACTTATTAATGAATACAGAAATACTTTTCAGTCCTTTATTTCTGCCTGGAGCTAACCTTTAGATACAGAGCCCCTGCTCTGAAGGGGGCTGTCAACAACCTGCTGCCCCCTGCTGGCTTTGATCATGTTACTGACATTTATTAGAAGATAAAATCGTAAAAGTCTAATTTCATCCTGTCTAAAAACCTTTTAGGAAAAAAAAAAGAAGAAAATCCAAGTGCATATTACCTGATAATACTTACATTAATTAGCAGCTTGCATCCTGAGAGGAGTTTTCCTTTAAGCGCTCCTTTTGGAACCGTATCATGTTAGCACTGTCAGTGTTTTGGGAGATAAGCGAATGGCAGGGTTGCATATCAGTTCCTGTTATTAATTTAGAGCTTCAGTAATTCCTCGGGAGACCCCTGACATGCTGCTTTTCAGAGCGGAGTTACTCACCTGGGATTGCGGCTTTATAAATCTGTGCTTAGAAAACCAACCTCAGTCTCCACCAGCGTAATCAGCACTACACATGACTAATGCACAGAACGGAGCACCAACTTTTCTGCCGTTCTACTGGGAATCCACCCCTTAAATTACAGGAACCTTGATGCAAATAAGGAAGCACAAGCTCATTTATTAAGTCAATTTATTATTTTGTCTAATGCTGTGAGGACAGGTTTGCTGTTTTTCACCGGGTACAAATATTTGTCATTTTCTATAGTTTTACGCTTAATTAGGTGCTGTAAAAATAGACTGCACTCGGTGGAGCTGAGCATTTTATGGAGTGTGACTGCTTTCAGCTTTATAGTTCAATAGCAAATGACAGTATCCTTGAGGTACGTTTCCCAAAATGGCTCAGTGTTATTTAGGGAACGATTGCATAGAATCACTTTCTTTTTTATTAAAGTGGATCTGAACTCAAAGCTGTTTTATGTTTTTCTGGATGGAATAGGTGGAGGCCTCCTTACATTGGAGAAGATGAGTTCACAATTTTTTTTTGATAAATGGAAATGTTTATTTTAAACCTTGTCTACTTATACCCGACAATCCATAGTACAATGTTTCCAGTATACTCGTGGTTATAAATAGACATGTGCAGACTGGAATATTTTGTTTCGTTTTTTCGTTTGGAAAATAAATTTATTTAGTTACTCCCGAAAATCATTTTGATTTTTTTCGTTTTTCGTTGGGGAATAGCTTTCGTCCGAAAATCCAATAAAACTTGGTTTCTGTCGAATGGTCAAAAGAATATTTGCCGGAACGTCGAATCTTTGTTGGTTTCTGTCTGATGTCAAAAAAATATTCGACGAAACGCCGAATCTTTACGTCGAATCGTACATTTCCGTTCGAATATTACGCCTACAAGAATTCTAATGTTGTATGACTAGTAATAATGTCGAATCTATTCTCTATAATGTCGAATCTATTTTCTCATAAATCGAAATCTATTCTCTGTAATGTCAAATCTATTATTTCTATTGTGTCGAATCTTTTCCCTATAATGTCGAATCTCTCTATATCGAATTTTTACCGCAACGAAAACGAAAATAAAGCATTTTTTATGTCGGATCTTTGGGTTTTCGTTTCTTGCACTTTCGTTATCGTTTGTTAAAACGATTACGAAAAAAAAATGATTTTCGGACGAAAATGCAACGAAAACGAATGCACATGTCTAGTTATAAACCAAGATCCAATTGATCTTCAATATCCCACCCAAATATATATATTTTACATTCTATTAGCTGAGGCCTTCCCCCTTTCTTCCAGTTGTCAGATAGCAAACCAACCACCATCCATCAACCCAGTATCCCTAGTCCAACCTCAAAATTTACAATCTGGTCTCCTTCACACGGCCATTTAGCCACATACACTGGATTCCAACAGCAAGAATCCGCGTATTCCTCCAGTTTGAATGACAGGTGAACATAGCTCCCAACTGTCCCTGATTTTGTGGGACTGTGCCTGATTTGGAGCAATGCCCATCTGTCCGTCTTTCCTCCTCATTTGTCCCTCATTTTGGTCTGATCTATATAGTTGTATATAAAATGCACTTTTTATCTTTCAAAAAGTGTTTTCCAGTGTTAAACCTTTCATTCAAATTCTAAATTGCTTCTATTTTAGTGATTAAAAAAAGCCCTTGTGGATTTATTGAGCTTTTTTTGGGTTAATTCTCCTTTAAGGGGGTGTGGCAGAAGACGTGTCCTATGCCTTTGCTAGTCGGTGTCCCTCATTCCCATCTCAAAATGTTGGGAGGTATGGGTGAATGCGGATAGTGGCACAGTCAGCTGCCTCCAGGCTCAGACATCTGTCCCTAACCGCAGGTAACAGCTTGCTTTGTGACTACATACAGACGATGGTGGCTGCTCTCAGCCTCTCATTCTTGTATCTAGGTTGAACGGACTATATAATGCACCTGTCATTCCAGTCACAAGAATCTGCTGATTTCTTGCTACTATATGTATGCGGCTAAAGAGCCATGTGAAGGAGGCCTTACAATGAATACTGTAATTCGTGTAGCATTCTATTGGCAAAATGTTGCAGCCATCTTTATTGTCAACTGCATTCTCACACCAAAAAAAAAAGTGGTCCTGTACATAAAAAGTGAAGATTAGGTTCAAATAGAAAACTTAGGCCCCTTTCATACAAGTGGACTGATTGGGTCCGCCTGTTTTCAGGCAGACTCGATCGGACCACACATTGTTCTCTATGGAGCAGTGGATGTCAGCGGACACCCACTGACACCTTTCGGCATCTGATCTGGTCGGCCAAAAACAGACACATGGGTATTAGTTCCCCATCTACCCGGCAGATCGGATGGAAATGGACAGGCAGCCTGTCCTCACAAGACCACCTCATACAGAACAGCGAGCTATGTCCATGTCCGCTCCGGACCTGTTTTCTGCCTGCTCAGTGGGGATCAGCGGGTTAGACCGAGTCCGCTCCGTCTGAAAGGGGCCTTAAAGTGATACTAAACCCTGACAGTAAAGTGACCTCAGCACTTACCATGAATCCTCTGTGTTCTTCTTCCAAATGGTGTTTTTTGCTTTGCTTTCCCTTATTGAGAACGTTTTGCTTCCTGGTTATTGGTTTCAGATGAGACACCTTTGCCTGCACATTACTATTGGCATCTATGTGCGACTCCTCATCAGCAAGTTGCTCTTCCCAATGAGTAATCAAGCCTGCCTTGTTTAGAGTTTTGAGTAGCAGCGCTTTCGGTATAAGATTTCCTATCATCTGTGCCCAGTCTTGCCACACAGAGTTAATCCAGCTCTGAGCAATCCTCTTTTATTATAAAGAAAAAAAGGAGTCGCGCTAATTAATATAAGTAGTAAGTGTGAACACCTGTGTGGCATGAACCATACCCCTTCAGCAAAAAATGGGGTGAAAAACACCTATAAACCATAAACTGATCCCTGTAATTGAAAGATCAGTGTGATTGATAATAAATACACGTCTTTGGCATAAATTGAATTTTTCGAAAAAAAATGTGCATCAAAAAAAGTGCATCAAAAAAAGTCCATCAAACAACATGTAAATAGAACACAGGAATAGAAAAAACAGTCCAAAATAGTGAAGGAGCAATGAGTCCCAAGTGTGCTAGACAGATCCACAGCACGGTGATTGATGACAAACGGGAGACCACCACCCACGGGTAACACTGACTCTTACCAGAAAGACAATATAAAACAGCAATATAGACAAAGCCTTCACTCTCCTCGGCAGAAACGGGTTCAAGCATCCATCCACTCTAGTCAGCACCACAGCAATGAGAGCCTCTCCCAATTAGCAGCCCGATGCAAAGCTCCAAAGTATGAAAGAAATCAAGAGGAGCTCATAGTGTAACACTGTAAGTTGGTTTATTCAATAAAAAAGATTGTGCACTTACATCAATCTGTAGTAATAAAAGCATAAAACGGCCTGTGTAGTGGAGCGTGTGCCCGAGAATTCCGGGTCCTCACACGTGTAACGCGGTGACGTCGAAGCGCTGCCTCCCGACGTTTCGTCTCAACAGGGACTTGTTCACGTGGGGTCAATGTTCAGTGAAAATTAACAGACTTCCAGATAAAAACCTGTCTAAATAAAAAGTCCATTCCTCTCTCCTTGCTTTGAGTGACATGGTTATCATATGTTATGTTATGTTTATCATAATATGAGGTGATCCACAGTATAAAAAGTGAGAAATCCACCCCTCCCCCACATAACACATCCTGGTAATATACAATGAACTGTGGATCACCTCATATTATGATAAACATAACATAACATATGATAAACATGTCCAATCTAGATATGTAAATAGTCACTCAAAGCAAGGACAGAGGAATGGACTTTTTATTTAGACAGGTTTTTATCTGAAAGTCTGTTAATTTTCACTGAACAAAAAAAAGAGGATTGCTCAGAGCTGGATTAACTCTGTGTGGCAAGACTGGGCACAGATGATAGGAAATCTTATACTCTACATTGTGACATAAAAAAATTTTTTGGGTTTACACTTTAATGTTTTCTGTTTTAAAAGACATGTTTTAGCTGCAAATATGGCATTCTAGGATATTTAAAAAGTATTTAGGGAAAGAGGCCTCTCTGGTATGAATGCACTTAATGGCTTGGAGCAGATTCTTGAGAAATATGTCAGCAAGTCTCTAGTGTTCCACATATTCCGGCTACAAGTCATGTGAATCCAGACGCTGATTACATTTGCAAACCTTGAGGGAGATGGAGCCACACAAACAGCACGTTAGCTCATTACACGGGATCTGACAGCTGCTCTAATCTACCGTACCTCATTGGCTCTCTAGACTTTTTCAGATGCGTCGGGGAAAAAAAATTAACAAACCCTTCTGAGCAGAACTAATGCAGAACTTTGTCCATTGGGCTACAAAAATTAAGAATGAAATTCAGGCTCTGAAAATGAAGTTTGTTCATGGGCTGTGTAGGCAGGATATTAAAAGCACTCATTGGAGATTGCTAAGGTTAGCACTATGGCCTGAGACGTGAGTTTCAATTACTGGTGTTCTTTTATTACTCTTAACGCCGCTCACCACACCTGTCAATCAGTAGACTCACCTGGTACTCTGTAGCACAACCAGGGGGACCCCAGAGAAAGATATTGCTTTTTGTGACTCACATATCACAGTGTAATGACATTGGTGAGTTACCTGCACTAGGAGCAAATCATATGCCGTCCGTTTATTCTGAGTTTATCTCCTCTTCAGTGTGCTGAGGCAAAATACCAGTAGTGCAGTAAATAGTGCATGCTGGAGGGCCTATCATCTACAATGGATCAGATAGAGAGAGGAGTTGTCACACAAAGTCTGAAATAGGGTTGCCACCTCATCCCTTTAAACCCAAACACATATGAATTACACAGATTCTGGGGCTAATTGAATGCAGATGAGGCACCAAGTGAGTTTAATTACCACATTAATCAGCCTCAGAACCTGTGGAATTAACATGTGTTCGGTTTTAATGGGATGAGGTGGCAACCCTAGTCTAAACTAAGACCACTGTTATCACTGTTAAGCCTCCTACACACGATCGGATTTCCATCGGACAAATCCATGTCATTTTGTGCGAAGGGCGTTGGCCGTGAACTTGTTCTGCAAACAGACGGCAGAACTTTTTCAGCCAACGTGGTTTTTCAGCTCTTTAGCGCCACCCTTTGGGCAACTTCTGCTAATGTTGTGCTATGGTTAGCATTGGTTCGGGGCATGCGTGTTTGTACTTTGGATTTTTTTTTCCAATGGACCTGCGTACACACTATCGGACAATCCAACATCACACATTTGTTGTCGGAAAATTTGAAAGCATGCTATAAAACATTTGTTGGAAATTCCGAAGACAATTGTCCGATGGAGCATACAAACTGTCGGATTATTCGACAAAACCCTGCCATCACACATTTGTTGTTGGAAAATCCGTTTGTGTGTACGAGGCATTACACACGATAGGTTAACCAGAGGACAACGGTCTGATGGACCGTTTTCATCGGTCCAAACCGATCGTGTGTGGGCCCCATTAGGTTAAAAAAAAGCCAACTTGCTTTAAAATTAACTGATGGATTCCTAACTGATGGGGAAAAAAACGATCGTTAGTAGGCACGTCCATCGGTTAAAAATCCACGCATGCTCAGAATCAAGTCGACGCATGCTTGGAAGCATTGAACTTCGTTTTTTTCAGCACGTCGTTGTGTTTTACGTCACCGCGTTCTGACACGATAATTTTTTTAACTGATGGTAGGTGGGCACGATGGACCATCAGTCAGCTTCATAGGTTAACCTATGACAACGGTCCTTCAGATCGTTGTCCTCTGGTTAACCTATCGTGTGTACGAGGCCTAAGAGTAGATTTCGCCAGCGGGAACATAGACAGCAATGTGAACAGGATTTGAACCGCTATCAGAATTTTTTAGTTTTCTGTGTTCCAAGGTGAGACAACCGTAAAAATTTCACCAATGATCTATTTCTTCCCCTCACCCACCCAAAAAAATATTTTTGTAGAGGTTCTGCTTGAAGTATAATCATTTTAATATTTCCCTTGAATGTTTCTTTTAATTTGTTGATGTGCGTTTTTCATCACCGGAGATCTGAAATATTTGAAAATCGACTAGACCAGGGGTCTCCAAACATTCTAAACAAAGGGACGGTTTATTGTCCTTCAGACTCTTGGAGGGCCGGACTTTGGCCAGCAGGAATAAAAAATGTCCTGGCATCATTGTTAGTAACCATCTGGTATCATAGGGAGCAATAGTGTTCTACTAGTTGTCAGTGGGAGAAATGGTGCCCCATTGTCGGTGTCAGATGGCAGAATAGTGTCTCGTATCAGTGGGAGGGATGGTGCCCCAAGGGCCCGGATAAAGGCAAGCAAAGGGCCACTGTTTGGAGACCACTGGACTAGACCTTCTGTTGGTTGAACTATTTTTTTTTTTCTTTTTACCACTTTTGACATAGTAAACACCACTTGGCAGGTGATTTAAGCATTTCATATGTGTTGCTAGTGTGCGTTTAGTATGAGCTGAGACTTGTAACCTCACAACAGACCTAGGAAGGAATATGAAAGTGTCTCTGTGTGGGCAAGCAAACCAAAAAGGAATTTTCAGTGAATAAATGGCTTCATAATAACACGTATATTGCTACTGAGTTAACATGCCGGACTAAGGTATTAAAATATCGTTCCCTTTGAATGTAGCTACATTTGATCTAGTGTTTGCTGAAACGAAATTATTTTATTGAACATTTTGGGAGATCAGTCAGTTTTCACATCTTAACAGGAAAGTTCACAACAAGCATCTGAGGATTTAGCAGACACTGAGGACAAAGTAGATTGATGGAATGTGAGATTTTCTCTTGTAGATAAAAAAAAAAAACCTTGTCTCTGCAGCTTTGATACACGTCTGTCTTTTATATTTTACATCCTAAGCATTTTCCAATTTGTTACCGTGAGAAATATAATATGTCCATGGCAGCAAGTTGTATTACAGTGGAACTGAAGGAAATATAAAAAAGCCTGGGTATGCATTATTTAAAAAAAAAAAGAAGACATTTCATATTAGAATTTCAGCCGGTACAGAGACTGGTTAAAGAGATAAAATGAAAATGGTATATTTCATTTTATCATATTAATTTTTCATCATGTAAGTACAGATATAACAGTATAGTGTATATGTAGAAGAATAATGTGAAGAGTGAAAAGAAAGAGAAAAAAATAAGAAAATGGAAGAGGGAACATCTTAAGCATTAGGATTCAATAGCAATTGTAAAAGAACTTATGAAGAATTAAATTCTGAATTTATTAAGTAGATCCAAGAATTCTAGGCTTTGTCAAATTCCTCCTTTATCATTTACAATGCTGGCTAATTTTTCATGAGCCATGAAATTGTAATCTTGGCTGTAGTCAAGGAAATGAAAGATGTCTTCCAGGATCGTGCTATTGATATTTTAGCCACCAGAGTTATTGAGTGTTTAGGGAGGTTGCATACAGAAGAAAGGACAAGGGGATCTATATTTATTTTAAGGTCCAAGACCTTGGATAAGAAAAAAATATATTTTTGTTCCAAAATGTTGCTACCTCGGGACATGGCTACCACACCCGAAACATGGTTCCTGTTCATTCCACAATCACGAAAGGGTGACTTGCCCTGACAAAAAGACGTGACAAAAAGATACGAGGGAGCCAAATACCACATTGAATTTTTTTTACAGTTAGTCTACATTAATTTACATAAAACATTTTTTTATAATGCCCTTAAATTTCAGCTATGACTAAGCACTAGTTTCAGTCAGGTTTTATTTTATTTTTATTTTTTTATTTTTTAACAATGATCTTTCTTAACATTTTCTCCTGGATCCGCTTTCCAGTCATATAAATGAGTTTGTCAGTATATGACTTTAATTGGGTATGTAACATTGAGATTCCTCCTTTATGTTCATAAGCCAATTTTCAAAATTAGAATGAAGTGTAATATAATTTGTTGTATCAAGGTAAGTGTGGAGGAAATGTAGGGTTTGGCACGATAGAAAAGGTTCAGAGGTGGGCATGAGTATTTGCAAAATGGCCTGGTTTGTAGATACCCTTAGGATCAATTAAATGTCCAATGTAAAATGATGGTAATAATATCAAACTTTTAAATCTCACAAGTTTTACTGAACAACTTCAGTAAAAATTGATTGAGCTGTAAATGTAAAACTGAGAACTTTCTTATAGGAATGAAGAGCAAGTAGTAAGTGCCCAAGCTAAAATCGGGCGGTTTTTTTTTTTATTGAGTTATGCCCCGTACACACGATCAGATTTGCCAAAAATTTGATGGAATTTTTAGACGGAATTCCGTTCAAGCTGTCTTGCATACACACTGTCAGACCAAATTCGGGTGACGTAAAACACTATGACGAGCCGAGAAAAATGAAGTTCAATGCTTCTGATTTCTATGTTTCTATGTTCTATTTCTAAACACCGACGGAAAAAGTCTGATGGGGCCCACACACGATCGTAATTTCCGATGAAAAAAGTCCATCTGACTTTTTCCATCGAAAATTACGATCGTGTGTAGGCGGCATTAGTATTATCACTATGAGTGGGACATGAAACTTATATCATAACTTTATTATTTAGGGTTGATTTAGTAAAGGCAAATTTTACACATTGCAAGAGAATTATCCCCAGAGCCTAGTGAATGAGACAAAGCTCTGCTGACTTCTATCATCTAATCATGTACAAGCAAAAATGCGTTTTTATTTTTTTCCCTTGCATGTGATTGTAATTCTTTGCAAAATCTCACCACGTTCAGTAAGCTCCCTTGCAAAGTAGCCTTTTTGCCTTTAAGAAATCTGCTTTTAGTTCGGAGGGGTGTGTAGTGGATTAAAGCACAGTATTAAATGACTTACTGCAGTGGTTCTCAACCCTCCTAGTGCCGTGACCCCTTGATAAAAAAATCTGATGGAGAAAAGTCCGATAGGGCCCCCACACGATCGGAATTTCTGATGAAACAAGTCCATCTGACTTTTTTCAACAGAAAATCCGATCGTGTGTACACGGAATAAGACTTGTGTATCTTATATGTTCCATCCACACTTGTTGTTCCACATCAAAGAACAGGAGGAATGGTACAGCAGCCACCTCTGAGTGATACTCTTCTGGTCCCGAAGCAGGATGTCCAGTGGGATGTGTAAAAATTTTTTTTTTTATTTAAAATATATATTTTTTATTATACAAATATTTAAGACATGCAATACAATCATGGGTGCATAAAATCAATAGAGCAATAATATATTGTTTAATACTGGCCAAGGTATTGATGGCCTGCTAAGGTTACAGGTCGGTAGTACCTGTAACCTTAGCAGGCCATCAATACCTTGGCCAGTATTAAACAATATATTATTGCTCTATTGATTTTATGCACCCATGATTGTATTGTATGTCTTAAATATTTGTATAATAAAATAACATTTTAAAGTACCATTTGTAATTTTTAGTGTTCAGGCACCATTATAATCCCAATTTCCTCTCCCCCTTTTGTTCTATTCAATATTCAGGATGAGGTGCCACACTTGAACCACACTCCACCATACAATTCATATTGCAGCCTAGCAATTCTTAGGCATGATGGCTGCATTCTTCTTTTTTTTCTTTTTTTTTAGGCTTTATTTACACCTTTATTTTACACACGGTCGGTTTGGACCGATGAAACTGAACTTCGGTCGGTTTTCATCGGTTTGGACCGATGGTGTGTACGCGGCCTAACACTTCCCTCCCCTAGGCTGGCAGTGTTGCTGTCTAGAGGTGCCCCCTGTTCTCCTTCATCCAGAGTAGAGGCACTCTAATACAGGAGGTATGTTACTGGCCAGATCACCAAGTGAAAACAGAAGGGGAGAGGACTAAAATAGAAAACAAATGCAGCCACCACCACTAATGATTGGTGAGCTGCAATGTATTACATTTTTAGTTTTGGGTTTATGACAGCTTTAAAGTGGTAGTAAAATGCAGCTTGCAAAAAAAATAATAATCCCCTGCCAATGCAATGGCATAATGCGCTAATCGCATACTAGCACATTATGAAATGAAGCCCTCCAGCGGCATGTTGTCTCCGCTGACAGGGCTTCCATCTTCCCCCGGTCTTCCTTCCAGGTTCTCAGGCTTCTGCTGTATGAGTGGCCGGGGGCGACAATGAGGTCAGAGCTGGCCTTGGCTGCGGTGACATCACTGGCACATGTGCTCTAAAGGTCCAGCATACCGTGCCATACCTTCATAGCACATGTGCCAGTGATGTCACCGGCTGCATCCAGTGGGAATACCTCCTAAACACCGCAAGTTTAGGAGAGATTATAGGCTTATCTGTTGGTACAATTCCAAAACACAACATTACTACCACGTTAAGAAAAAATAGGGGATAGGCTGGAAGCCTTGTCAGCTTTTTATTGCAGCTGTTATCTCTGTAGCTGTTTTTCCTCATCCTTCTGGTGAAAACGTCACCAGAATTGGAAATGGGGAACGTGCAGTTATTTTTGGCCCCCTCGAATAGTTCACCTATTTACATGCACAAGACAAGTGGCTAGGACAGGCTCTTTTTTCTTCTCTTTCATACATAAGACCCAGTTTCTTTGAATATTTTTTTTTTGCAAACTCCTGCTCTTCTCAACCTGGAAAATACCTGCCACAGGATAATAACTGCTGGATTTAAACTTGCAAATGGAAAGATAATTAAATATTGCATTAGACAAGAGGTTAATGCAGTCAACTTGAGGTTGAGAGTATCAGTTAAGAATGGAAGAAAAAAACCTCAGAAATGAATATTTCAGAGCCAAGTGTAACTTGACTTTTAATGGTATCTGAAGGAGCCGAGGAAGTAGATTACTGGACTGTGAACTTTAGTGACCCGTAGCAGACCTCAGCCGGGATCTAAATCCACTAATTCTGTAAAATACCTTTCTTTCTCTTCCTTTAACTCCAAGTCTGGCAGATTCATTTAGGTTACCAGAAGGTATATATTAAAGGCAACAGTGTATTTTGCACAAACTATTTATTTTTAGTTATAGTGAAATTTAAGAGTTTCAAGACTTTATCTCTGAAGAGAGTTGAGAAAGATTAGAACAGGCATTCTCAACCTGGGTTCCGTGGCACGCTTGTATTCCTCCAGAGGTTGCTAGGGGTTCCTTAAAGTGTAAGTTCACCTTTACATAAAATCTGTAAGGTGACCTTACACTGGACTCTGTCCCCTACGCAACCGGTCCCGCTAACCTAGAGAGTGACAATCGTCTGTTCTGACACATCATATCGCCACTTTACCGATCAGGGGATTTGAAATGGGCTATGCGGGTTCTGATTGGCCGGCGCTGCCCATGTGACTACGCCAACCAATTAGTCCGAGGGGATTTCTAAGCCCCGGACCGGTGAGGCGGCAGGTCTCATAGTGGGATATAGCTGGGCTCCAGGTCAGCGGGACACGGGGGGAGGGTGAGTAGGGAGTCCTGTGAAAGTTCACCTTACAGATTTTTCTGTAAAGGTGAACTTACCCTTTAAGTCATGGATCATTGACCTCCCATCTGATGGTATCTGTATTGTTCCAGCTCTTACTTCACTTGGCAGAGCCAGTGACATGATCTTTTTAGCAATCTGTAAGGGTGGCATTCTGGTTACCACTGTAAGGGGGGTGGGGGGCATTCTTTACATTGACCATCATTCTGAACCTTTTGATTTAGTTCACCAGTTGATTCCTTAGACCTATATTGTATTTTAGGGGTAAAAAAGGTTACTACTGCTCATGTGCTGCTAATAAAAGTAGTGTAGTTATTGGTTTACATCACCAATCGCTAAGATATTTGTTTATCATGAGAAAGTGCTATGAACATAGCTTACAGCTTTTGAAATGTATCCAGAGCCCAAGTTTTTTTAAAATAAGTACAGCCAAAGCTGCTTATCCTATCTTAGCAGATAGCTGTTTTTTTTTATACATTTGTGCTCACAAGTTTGCTTACCCTGGCAGAAACTGTGAAATTGTGGCATTGATATTCAAAATATGACTGATAATGTAAAAAGAAAAAAAAAAAAAAGGGATAGTGATCATATGAAGCCATTTATTATCACATAGTTGTTTGGCACCTTTTTAAGTCAAAATGACCTAAAAGACTCTGATCAAAAAATTACATCCCTTGGAATGTTTGGCCTTGGTACAAACACACAAGGTGACGGAAACAGGTTAAAATTGCAATTAAATGTTAATTTCCCACATCTGTGGCTTTTTAAATTGTAATTAGTGTCTGTGTATAAATAGTCAATTAATTTGTAAGCTCTCACAAGCATGCCCGTAGCAAGCTAGATACTGAGCCATGGGGAGCAGAAAAAAACTTTCAAAAGACCTGTGTAACAAGGTAATGGAACTTTATACAGATAGAAAAGGATATAAAAAGATATCCAAAGCCTTGAATATGCCAGTCAGTATTGTTCAATCACTTATTAAGAAGTGGAAATTCAGAGATCTCTTGATACCAAGCCAAGGTCAGGTATACCAAGAAAGATTGCAACCACAACTGCCAGAAGAATTGCTGAGGAGAAATATAGGCTGCTCCGAAAAAAGACAGTGTGGTCGTTTTCAAGGAGCACAATACAACGATACTTGAACAAAAATAAGTGCATGGTTGAGTTGCCAGAAACAGCCTTTACTGCCCGATGCCACAAAAAAGCTTAGTTACCATATGCCCCACAACACCTTGACATGCCTCGTTGTGCTTTTTTGTGGCACAACCATTGCCAAGCCAAGCAAGTCAGTTCAGTGGTCCCTTACTTAGTCAATGTGGTCACCAGAGTCTTAGGAAATATAAGAAGTTTAAAGAGTAAATCAGCCTGCCAGCAGCTACATGAGGTTGAAATGTTAGCTTTAGGCAGGCTGGCCCTTTAAAGGATCTCTGTAAAACATAATTGAAGCTGATATACCCTGCTAGCTTCTACCTTCACTATGCTCCCTTGGTGAGAATTCAAACCTTTTGGGGGTGTCAGATGCCAGTGTGCCCGATGTGCGCTGTGACTCCTTCCAGTGGGTGCGACATTGTGGTAGGGGGCCATCAGAGGCTGCAGCATTGTTACAGAGGGGAAGGGCAGGGGGGTAGGAGACGAGACACAGTAAAGGTGAATATAGTGACAGGGAACAATCAGTTTGATTGCTTTGGTAATGGCAGAGTCCCTTTAATATCACTTCTCTCCCACTTTCATACCAGTCATGAAAAAAAAGGACAAGAACCAGAGAAATGTGCAGGATAGTGTGATAGTGCCTGAGCTATCTGT